>NC_069501.1:764585924-764885924 GCF_027579735.1 Bombina bombina
AGCCTCTGCAAACTGCCCCCTTATTTCAGTTTTTTGACAGACATCCATTTTAGCCAATCAGAGCTGGCTCACCTAAACTCCAAGTGCCTGAGCACAGTGTTATCTATATGACACACATGAACTAACACCCTCTAGTGGTGAAAAACTCTCAAAATTCCCTGACAGAAGAGGCATCCTTCATGGGCTTAGAAATTAGCATATGAACCTCCTAGGTTTAGCTTTCAACTAAGAATACCAAGAGAACAAAGCAAAATTGGTGATAAAAGTAAATTGGAAAATTGTTTAAAATTACATTCTCTATCTGAATCATGAAAGTTTATTTTGGACTAGACTGTCCCTTTAAATTAGTGTAAATGTTCCTTTACATATTTACCTCTAGTGTGCTGGAGATCAGTGCTAATCCAGGTCGTGCTAATTGAGGTGCGACAGATCCCAAGGCCTGTGCTAAAGGACCTTTGCTTTTAGTGCTTCTAGTAAAAGGTATTACTGTTTTGGCAGCCTACACACATACACTATGTTTGACTAGAGGATCAGTATTCAAATACTATGCCTGCTCAGAGAGCAGTGGTGTATATTGTATCAGTAAATATTTCATTTAAGTCATACAAGACAATGCTGTCTCTCTGAGAAGGTGTGATGAATAAATGCTGGTGCATGGGGCACTCACAGCATATTTGCATATGCTGCTGAAAAATAAAGGCATCCATGCACATTTCAGTTTTGACGTTTCTATCCCTTTAAGTATTAGAATTTGTAGCATAAGAGCATGAGGATCCAGATAAAAAACAGCTTTCATCAAGTCTTGAGCAGTGGGGGTTAGTCAATAGTGCCCTCCCATTAAATCCACAAAATGAAACAATACTTATTTATATTACATTTTTGCACAGCAAAATAAAAGGCAGGGTGACCCACTTGTTAGCCCAACCAGTCTTCTTTTCTCATGGATTTAAACTGATGACTAAACTCAGCGGTGTGAAAATGATATTCGGGTGCCACTTTCCTGTACATTTAAGTTAAAAAGGCTTAAGGTGGGTCTGATTTGTAATAAATGTATCTGCATATTGGGTGTATATGTATTTAATTGTACATGTGCGTATGTGTAAGCCTGTGGTGTTGTACTGACATGTGTTTATATAATTTTACATGTATGTATTTGTTATGTTTGTCTGAGAGAGCTTCTGTGCTGATATGTATGTATTTAATTGTCAATGTATCTGTATATGTGTGAGCTCCTGTGCTGATGTATATGTATTTAATTGTATATGTATGTGTGTATGTGTGAGTGAGCTTGTCTGCTGTGTATGTATTTAATTGTCAATGTATCTGTATATGTGTGAGCTTCTGTGCTAATGTATATGTATTTAATTGTATATGTATGTGTGTATATGTGAGTGAGCTTCTGTGCTAATGTATATGTATTTAGTTGTATATATATGTGTGTATGCGTGAGTGAGCTTCTGTGTTAATGCATATGTATTTATTTGAATTTGTATGTGTGAGTAAGCTTCTGTGCTGATTAGGGATGGGCGAATGTTTCGCAACATTTGAAAAATGGCACAAATTTTAACACATTCGTTCGTTTGAATCGAATTTCGAATGTTTACGTAACATTCTAACATTCGATTTTTGAATGTTCGGTTTTGAATTTTACGATTACATTGGAAAATATTATTTTCAAAAATTTGAATTTAGATTGTAATAGTATTTCTTTTTTTTTTTTTTTTTTTTCTTTTTAAACAATTTTATTGAAGAAGATAATTTTGCATACATTCGGTAGTCATATATATCTTAGGCATGTCAGTAAACTGTGTATACAATTTTTAAACATACAATAGTGGAAAAGATTTTTCTACATCATAGTGCAATATATATTATTGAATGCATATATAGACTACAAAGGCTACTATCGTACCAGAGTATCGGCCTTAACCCAGAATATTTATCTTAACCTTGTGATTAAGGGGTCCAAACAGACATGTGCTATGGAGGGTCTAACAGACATTCAACTTATATAAGGCCGGCTACGTCTAAATAAGGACTTGTGTCTTGACTGTTTGTGCATATGATACCTGGTCTAGCTATTAGCAGGGATCCCATTCAGATATTCTTCCCACAGGAATTGCATTGAGTGATAGTCGTCCTGTCTATATGTTTGTGTATAATGGTATTTTTCTAACATTAGATTATGAGTGACTGTATGCCTCCAGACCTCTGTAGTGGGGAGGTCCAGACTTTTCCAGTGTAATGGTATTAATCTTTTAGCTGTATTAACCATTATTGTCAATAATGCCAGTCTTAACTTACACTTAATCTTGGGGAAGTGGTTAAATAGCAAGACCTGTACCTCAAGAGGGATAGGAATATTCATCACCTGCTCTATCTCTTTCCGGATGGTTCCCCAATAGCATGTGGCCTTTGGGCATTGCCACCAGATATGGAGTGGAGTTCCTACGTCTTGACAACCCCTCCAACAGTTCACAGGGGTGTTAGGGAATAATTGATGTAAGCGCACAGGGGTATAGTACCACCGGCACAGCAGTTTGAGGTTCATTTCTAACATGGAGATGGACAAGTAGGATTTACTCATATGTTTAAATATATCATACCATGTTTGTTCTGGGATTGAGCTATTAAGTTTTTTTTCCCATTTGTTAACATAAGATGGGAGGGTTTTATAGTGGGATAATTGGAGCTGTTTATGTACAATAGAGAGTATCCCTTTGTTTGGCAATGGGGTTATACACAAATTTTCAAAAGGGGTCAGGGAACGAGTATAATGCATTCTATGCGGGTGTTGCGATAAGAAATGTGCTAATTGTGAATATACAAACCAATTTTGAAGTTTAGGCCCCAACTTAGTTGTAAGGTCTAATTGTGATTGGACCCTTCTATCCTTATATAAAGTATAAACAGGAAAAGTGTCTAGAATGGTTACCATTTGTGATTCACGCATGTTAATAGTTAATGGAGAGGCTGTATTGCCTGCAATTGGAGTTAGAGGGGAGTGTAATGTAGAAATATTCTTATGGTGACGTATGACTTTGTCCCATATTTTATATGTTTCTCGGATTGAGACTGATGTGGTGTCTTGTAGCGATCTCTGGTTAGGGGGAATCCAACAGTTCCCACATATATTGTTATTATTGGTCAAATGGTTGTCTAACTGAACCCACTCTTTAGTCATAGCATGTTTACACCAGTCTACCACTCTAGACAGGAAAGTAGCTGTCCTATAAAGGTATATGTTAGGTGCGCCTATGCCTCCTAGTTCTCTTGGCCTATATAGTGTAGCAGTGGCTATGCGCGGGCGTTTATTTGCCCAGATGAAATTATTTAATACTTTTTGTAATTTATGTATAAGCGAGTCAGGAAGGGGTATAGATAGGGTCTGTAATAAGTACAGTATTTTGGGTAATATGATCATTTTTAGTGCGTGTAGTCTTCCTAACCAGGATAGGAATTTATTATTCCAACTTCTCAGTAGTGAATTCATATTTAAAAGAAGGCTATCGTAGTTTAAAGTTATGACATCTTGTATTTGTGGGGTTAAGTATACTCCTAGATATTTAATTGCTTTGCTCTGTGCCTTAAATTGAAATTGTTGTTGGAGATTAGCTAAGGTATTTGGTGTGAGATTTATATGTAGTAATTCCGATTTAGAAATATTTATACTGAAGTTGGAGTATTTCCCGTACGCCTGTAGTGTATCCATCAGGGCTGGGATGGTGGAGTCTAGGTTCGTAAGGGTAAGGAACACGTCGTCAGCATATAGCGTGATTTTGTATTCTATTGGGCCTATTTGGATTCCTGCGATAGTGTTGTTATTCCTGACATAAGAAGCAAGTATTTCTATTGATAAGACAAAGAGTAATGGAGATAGGGGGCAGCCTTGCCTGGTGCCATTATTAATTTGAAAAGGGTGTGAGAAGGAGTCGTTCAATTTAACTTTCACTTGAGGTGCGTTATAAAGCGCAAATATTTTCATGATTAGTTCCCGGTCGAATCCAAATTTATATAAGGCTTGTTTCAAAAATGCCCAATCGAGCCTGTCAAAGGCTTTCTCCGCGTCCATAGAAATGAACGCGGAGGGGGTCTGGTATTTGTGGGCGTATTCCATAAGTGTCAGGATTTTAGTGGTATTGTCTCTAGATTCACGAGTGGGTGTAAATACTGCTTGATTTGTATGTATCAGGGTTGGGAGAATCAAATTAATACGGGTCGCAAAGATCTTGGAATATATTTTAATATCTACATTAAGTAGGGAAATTGGTCGAAAATTGGCCGGTGTGTTTGGAGGCTTACCAGGTTTTGGGAGTACCGTTACTTGGGCTTCAAGCATTGAAGGCGGGAATGGGTTCTCTTCAGTCACTTCATTAAAGAGTTGGACAAGATATGGGATTAAAAGTGAGGAGAATGCTTTATAGTATTTGGCCGATAGGCCATCAGGGCCCGGACTCTTGCCATTAGGTAAGTTGGTTATTGCATAAAGGAGTTCCTGTGCGGTTATGGGCCTTTTTAGTGTTTGTAGTTGTTCTGAGGTGATTTTAGGGACCTGACAATGGTCTACATAATCATTAAGGTTAAGGAGATGCTCCATAGTTGGGGGTTTTTTAGAGATGTTATAGAGCTCTTTATAGTAATCGTGAAAGACCTGAAGAATTTCTTTGGTAGTGTACAGTGGTGTTTTACATTTTGGCTTCTGGATCTCATAGATATATGATTTAAATCTTTTCTTTTTCAGTGCGCGTGCTAATAATTTGCCTGCCCTATTGTTCTCATAATAGAATTTACTATTAGTCTTTTTATGTAGAGTTTGATACTCTATTTCTAAGAAATTATCTAACGCTTTGCGGGCCGTTTGGTATTCTCGAATTAGTGTTGGGTCATTGGGGTTGCACTTTAAAGCATGATCTAGATTTGTAAATGAGTTTGTGAGATCTAAGTACTGTTGGCGGGTTTGTCTTTGTTGAATGGCTTTTAGTTTTATCAGCTCTCCCCTAACCACACACTTATGGGCTTCCCATACAACATAGTTATCTGTGACTGAGTTAATGTTGTGGGTAAAATAGTCTGTAATGAGAGATGACAGTTTATTTAGAGAATTTGAGTTGTTTAGTAAGGTTTCGTCTAATTTCCAGTGAAAGGGTTCTAATTGTGTTTCTGGCCATACAAAATGTAGGAGTACCGCTGAGTGGTCGGACCATGATGTAGGTGAGATTTCACAGCGGCGTATGTTGGCTAAACCTTTCTGATTGGTGAATACGTAATCTAATCTGCTGTAAGACCTATTAGGATTCGAAAAGAAAGTGTAATCCCTTTTGTCTGAATGTATGAAACGCCAGACGTCGTATAAATTAAGGTCTCTCAGATTTTTCCACAAGGTCGTGAAAACTTTTTTTGATACCAAAATTTTAGGGTTAGAGCTATATTTTTGCGGTTGCAGGGGGACATTAAAATCACCAGCTAAATATATGGGGCCAACTGCTAGATCTAAAATTTTCCGAAATATGTTCTGAGCTTGTTATAGGTTTGGGGCATAGATATTTACTAGAGTTACTGGTCTACCATATAGGAGGCCTGCTAATCCCAGGAACCTGCCATCTCTATCTCTACTAACGTTAGATATAGTGAATGGGAGATCCTTTCTAAATAGAATACTAACTCCCGCTTTTTTA
Source organism: Bombina bombina (assembly GCF_027579735.1). Taxonomy (NCBI): domain Eukaryota; kingdom Metazoa; phylum Chordata; class Amphibia; order Anura; family Bombinatoridae; genus Bombina; species Bombina bombina. The sequence continues at coordinate 764,591,600 of NC_069501.1, forward strand.
TTTGGTCCAGAACTGTGGTAATGTGTTGTGAATGTTTTCCCAAAATATTTGGGTTCCTTGTGATGTTGAAAGTGTGTTTCCTGTAGGAAAAGGATATCCACTCCTCTTCTGGACAAATCAGATAGTGCTTTAGAGCGTTTGTGGGGTGAGTTTAGACCTTTGGCGTTCTGTGTCAATAATGTGAGTGAACGTGTGTTCTTACCTACAGACTGCGACATCTTAATTTATATAAAGGACTGAGCTGCCTGGAATTTGGCACGGTACCTGGTACGTAGTCTATGCACTGCAACAGTAGAGAAGCAACGATTCTGGAAAATAGATCAATAGTGATATAGGCATTGTAAACAGTAAATGCAATCAACATAAACAAACAAACATAGTAAGAAACTATAACTTGAACAAAAGTCAAAACTCTCTTCCTAATATAGGGCATATTGAGAGTACTATTAGGGGGATTCTACAACAACTTGTAATCGCAAGCCCTTTTGTCATAACTAACTGGAAATTATCTTTCTGGCAGTAACAGTATGGACTATTCAGTCACACTTTATAAAGACTCATACAACTGGCAAACATACAACATGAAAATTCAGATTTTCACTTAGATCTTAAACACTTCTTGAACTCCCATATAGGTTTTGAGTCTAGGTCAAGGGGATGTGCTAGAGTTGCTTGGACTGGGGGGAATGTTCCTTTGTGGCATATCAGCCGCAATCTTTCCTTTCTTGGCAGACACCAAACGCCAAGCTGGAGTTTTTCCAAGCTGTCTCTTGGTAGTGGGTAAAGTCATGTCCGCTGCTGGTTCTGTTTCTATAGGATCCAGTCCCAAGGATAGAAAGAAAGCAAAAATGTCTTCTGGTGATTTGCAGATAAGTCTGTTATTATTACTTAGGACCCAAATTTGTGCTGGGAAACCCCATCTGTACGGGATCTTTTTGTTCCTCAGGTATGTCGTGAGAGGCGCAAATTCTTTCCTCTTCTGTAAGGTTTCATAGGATAAGTCTTGATAAAACTGGACTACTGTGCCTCTGAATCTAATTGGTTGGTTCTTTCGAGATTGGTTCAACAGCATTTCCTTCTCCAAGAAATTTTTAAACCTAATAACTATATCCCTTGGTGGGGCCGTGGCTGGAGGCTTGGGGCGAAGGGACCGGTGTGCTCTCACTCACTGTATATCTGTTGTATGCGAGGATTCTTTGATGTGCTGGAACAATGCTTGTAAATATACTGGAAAGTCTCGAGGTAGCACATCCTCAGGCACCCCTCTGATTCTTAAATTCTTTCGCCTACTGCGATTCTCCAAATCCTCTAACTTTTCCTGCAAACTGTGTATAATATCATGCTGCGATGTGACTTGTTCTGTCAGGACATGTACTTCCTCTTTTAATTGGTCATGATTGTTTTCCAGAGATTCTACCTGAAAACCAAGAGTATGAATGTCTTGTGCCATTGTGGCTAGTTCTTCTCTAATGCATGTGCGTACTATTTCCGCTATGTCTTTTTTAGATGGTAGGTCTTGCAGCATTGATACAGAAAGTGGGGGCTCAGGAGTTTGAGGGTTGACAATATCATCTTGTTGGGAGCCTGAAATAGGAGATTTTTTCCCCGTGTTGGTAGATAGGCGCACATTGTATGCAGGGTCTGTGGCATGCAAGAAAGAGGACATAGTCAGTGTTTTAATAGCAGTAGATTTCGTGGCCTTGTCAGGTTTTACAGAGCGCCTGGAGGCCATGTTTGAGGTAGCCAATGCTCTGAAGGTTGCAAAATGTCCAGTGCAAGTTGATATCGTCAGTGATATCTAGTGTTCAAATACTCAGTACTTTATAAATTTCCAATTGCAGGTGAAGTGAATCAGTGATAATATCCCATAGAACCAATAAAACAGCAGAGGCGGTCAGAGGTGATATCTGAGAGTCTGCAGTACAGATATACTTTTACACACACTTATATGCTGAGTGATAATGATGTGTCCCTCAGTTTAAAAAGAGGTATCTATCCAGGCAGGGAAGCACTTCAATTGCAAGATCTTTCTCTAGACCTGTGTTATAGAAAACTGCCTCCACCTTTTCCAATCTCTGTATTATTATTAAAGGAGCTGTTGAAGTTACGGGGCGGTTGTGACGCAGTTACTTTAACAGGGCATCTGTAATGCTGTTGCGGGTCTCTCACTCCTAAATTCTGCTGACAACTGGCTTGCCCAGTTTACTGGGTGAAGATAGTGTGCCCGCTACTGTTTAGCGTGGTGTTTATATGTCCCCCGGGGTCAAAAAAGTGTTGGTGCTGTGAGGGTCGTGACAACCACGTGGCTTACTTGCTTACCCGGGAGCGTGGACACAGTTTACTTAGTGTCTGGCCGATCTCCTGTCGTAGCTGGACCATGGGATATGGAAGTACTGTGGGAAGTGGATCTCTATTGCTGGCCGTGTTACCCTGCTATTCAATGTCATCTAACGGCGGTCGGGCTTCACTTCCGGGCTGGAGGTCTGCGTATACCAGATAATGAGCTCGGTGAAAACAGCCAAGTTCTCCCAGATTTTTTCGCCGCCTCGCAGGGCAAGATACCTTGTTATGATCACGAGGGTTTCATTCGATATATCCCATGCTTTGTTGCCTGAATATCTATTGGATTTGCCAGAATTTAGAACTTTACTGGGCTGCTTGTACGGAGCTCCGGTTTTACGCTGCTCTCATGGCAGCTTCCGGCTCCGCCCCCCTGTAATAGTATTTCTAATGCTTTTTCTTTAAATGTAATATTCGAATTATGCAATATTCGAATTCGAAAAATTCGAATTTAGATTGTAATAGTATTTCTAATGCTTTTTCTTTAAATGTAATATTCGAATTATGCAATATTCGAATTCGGAAATTCGAATTTATATTCGAATTCAAAAAATTCGAATTTATATGTTTGTTATAGTATTTCTAATGCTTTCTTTAAATGTAATAATCGAATTATGCAAAGTTCTATATGGAAACATTCGAAATTATATATTTGTATCTATTATGTATCAATTTACTAGATTCCCGCCCTACCACATGAACTATTGAACTTCTGAATAGTATTTGTTAAATAGAATGTTAAATTCGAAATTTCGAATGTGGACATTCAATATAATTATAAACATTTGAATTCAAAAGTGACATTCAAAAACTGTAAATAACATTCGATTTTCAAATTTTTAAGAATATTCGTTCTTATCGACATTCGGATTTAGAATTCAAATTTCGGTAATAACATTCGTTCTACATTCGAAATTCGAAAATTTACACATTCGCCTATCCCTAGTGCTGATGTATATGTATTTAATAGTATATTTATGTGTGTATGTGTGAGTAAGCTTCTGTGCTAATGCATATGTATTTAATTGAATATGTACAGTATGTGTGTATGTGTGAGTGAGCTTGTCTGCTGTGTATGTATTTAATAGTTAATGTATCTGTATATCTGTGAGATTCTGTGCTAATGTATATGTATTTAATTGTATATGTATGTGTGTATATGTATCATGTATTACCCTTTTTACCAGCTTCTCACTATCCCTTTAAGTGTCTGGCATAAACTTCCCAAACACCTACACACAGGTGCTTAGTAATTTGTCTGCGTCTGCAGTTCACAGAACCTGCTCTAATTACAAGCTCTAGGATTTCTCTACCTGATACCATCTGAGAAGAAAATTCCCTACTTGTATCAAGCTGCTGTGTTTTGCTTCAAATTACTGGATATCCTTCAGTCTACATTATAGCGTTAACCTAATCCCAATTGATTCACTCCTCCTTGTGATACAACAAGTAACTGAACATTCTTCAGCAGCGTCCTACTGAATGTTGCTTGAACAACAGTATAAAGGCTTTACTTCCTTTGATTGCCGTAACCTAACCACTGATACCTGAATTCGGCACATAATCCTTGCAAGATCTGCTTACTAGCTCTCTTCCAAGTTGCGGTCTCTGTTAATGAACGGACACAGACTCCTCCCATCCTTCTCACGTCACTGCACCACCTTCGGCCAGTACTGAGATTTGCTAGCCTGCTTCTCCTGTCTGCCTCAATACAGCCACTGTCTGATTAAGGGACTCTCCTGTGATTAGACTTTTCAGCACTTACTTATTACAGTCTATACTGCTCAGATATCACCAACTCTTGTTCATGTCAAATACCATACTTAGGAATATCATTACTTATTCTGCACTCGTACTTTGTAAACTACTTAAGTAGTAAACATCTTCTCCTGATCCTACTTATTATTTATCTGTCTCACCTAATCTGTGTACAGTAACTATATATTGGAAAAGATGATATACTCTAAATATTGACTCTTTGGGGCCGATTTACTATGCCCCGAACAGGGCCAACTCCCCCTGTTTCCGCACAAGCCTTTAGGCTCACCAGAAACAGGAGTTATGAAGCAGCGGTCGTAAGATTGCTGCTCCTTAACTGGATCCGCCGCATTGGAGTGGCATACAGCAATTAACCCAATCTCATACGATAGGGTTGATTGACACCCCCTGCTAGCAGCCGATTGGCCACAAATCTGCAGGGGGCGGCATTGCACAAGCAGTTCACTAGAACTGCTTGTGCAATGCTGAATGCCCACAGCGTATGCTGTGCGCATTCAGTGATGTCTGGCGGACATGATACGCTGCAGCGTATCATGTCCGCCAGACTTTGTTAAATCGGCCTGCAAGTTTCTGCAGTTGTGATCCACAATACTTCAGTTTCAAGCATACCATTAATATGTGAGTGAGCTTCTGTGCTAACGCATATGTATTTAATTGTATATTTATGTGTGCTGTGTGTATGTATGAGTTTCTGTGCTGATGTATATGTATTTATTTGTATATTATTATTTTATTATTATTATACTTTATTTATAAAGCGCCAACCAAACACATACAGGAGGAATTAAGGGCACTATTCCCGTGGGAACTTACAATCTAGAAGGGTAGGAGGTTAAGAAACAGGAGGTGAGGACTGCAAGATTGAGAAAGATGTTAATGCAGAGTTAGATGAGGGAAATGTTAGGTAAGTGAAATTAATTTAATACTGAGTTGGGTGGTAGGATTCTCTGAACATAAAAGTATTCAGGGAGCATTTAAGCAAAGAAAGATTAGAGGAAAGCCTGACAGGACAAGGTAGAGTGTTCCAGGGGGTAGGTGCTGCACGACAGAAGTCCTGCAGTCTAGCATTGGAAGAGGTGATAGTCAAAGATGCAAGGAGCAGGTCATTATTGGATCTTAGTGGGTGGGCTGGAGTAAACTTGTTGAGTAGAGAGGATAGGTAATGGGGAGTGCGTTGGTGAGAGCTTTGTATGTAAGGGTGAGAATTTTGAATTTCATTCTGCTGTGAATGGGGAGCCAATGAAGGGAAACGCAGAGAGGTGCAGCAGATACAGAGCGACGGGAAAGGTGGATTAGCCTGGCAGAGGCATTTAGGATAGATTGAAGAGGGGAGAGGCAGGAAAAAGGAAGACCAGTAAGTAGGTTATTGCAGTAGTCAAGTCAGGAAATAACAAGGGAGTGGATTATTTGCTTTGTGGTGTTAGTGCTCAGAAAAGGGTGAATCTTGGAAATATTGCGCAAGTGGTTGCGGCAGGATGAAGAAAGGGATTGGATGTGGGGGACGAAGGATAGATTTGAGTCAAGTGTAACTCCGAGGCGATGAGGACATGGCGACAAGGATAGAAAAGTCAGAAGTCGGCGTAGAACCTTGAGGGGGGATTAGAAGGAGCTCAGTCTTGGACATGTTAATCTTTAGGTGGTGATATGCATGTGTGTATGCGTGAGTAAGCTTCTGTGCTAATGCATATGTTTTTAGTTGAATTTGCATGTGTGAGTAAGCTTCTGTGCTGATGTGTATGCATTAAATTGTATAGGTATGTGTGTATGTGTGAGTGAGCTTCTCTGCTGTGTATGTATTTAATTGCATATGTATGTGTATGTGTGGATGTGTGAATGAGCTTCTGTATTGTACATGTAGATATGTATGAATGTGTCACCTTGTGCTGTTGTATATTTATTTAATTCTTAATTGTACCTGTATGTGTCAAGTTGTTCTGATGTATATGTATTTAATTGTATATGTATGTGTGTATATGTGAGTGACTTTCTGTACTAATGCATATGTATTTAATTGTATATACATATTTGCATGTGTGAGTGAGCTTTTCTGCTGTGTATTTATTTAATTGTTAATGTATCTGTATAAATGTGAGATCCTGTGATAATGTATATGTATTTAATTGTATATGTATAAGTGTATATGTGGGTGAGCTTCTGTGCTAATGCATATGTATTTAATTAAATTTGTATGTGTGAGTGAGCTTTTGTGCTGATGTATATGTATTTAATTGTATATGCATGTGTGTATGTGTGAGTGAGCTTTTCTGCTGATGTGTACGTATTTAATTGTATATGTATGTATGTATGAGTGAGCTTCTGTGCTGATATGTATGAATGTATTGTACATGTAGATATGTATGTATGTGTGACCGTGTGCTGTTTATTTGTACATGTATGTATCAAGTTGTTCTGATATACATGTATTTAATTGTATATGTATGTATGTATGTGTGTATGTATGTATGAGTCAGCTTCTGTGCTAATACATATATATATTCTGTGCTAATACATATATATATTTATTTATGTATATGTATGTGTGAGTGAGCTTCTTTGCTAATGCATATTTTTTTTTTTTGTATATGTATGAATGAGCTTCCCTTCTGTGTATTTAATTGTCAATGTATCTGTATATGTGTGAGCTTCTGTGCTGATATGTATGTATGTAATTGTGTATGTATGTGTAAGTGAGCTCCTGTTCTGATGTATATGTATTTAATTGTATATGTATGTGTGTATGTGTGAGTGACACGCCCGCCACTAGAAATTTTGGCGAGTGGTTAGCCCCCCAACTCCCTCCATATTTACTTATATTTTGCTCAGAAAATATCAAGTCTGCCACCACGTCAAGGTAGACTTTTTGAGGAGGACCCTACACTTACCTGGCATTTCCATGCTGCCTTTACTAACTGGGAAAGCAAGGGGGAAACAAATTATGTCAGATTACATGATACACATTCCCAAAAGTACCCTGTCCACATCCACTAATCTCCTACTATGTGCACTAAATAAAAGAAAAACCACTGAAAAACAGCTGTAATTTGTACGTTTTTACCAATAGAATGCCTAGTGCCATCAACTTATACCAGCAACCAGATCTCTTAAAGTGATAGGAAAATTAAAATTACATTTGCAAGAATATGTAATTTTAAGACACTTAAAAGGATACTGAACCCAAATTTTTTCTTTCATGATTCAGATAGAGCATGCAATTTTAAGCAACTTTCTCACTTACTCCTATTATCAGTTTTTCTTAGTTTTCTTGCTATCTTTATTTGAAAAAGCAGGAATGTAAGCTTACAAGCCGGACAGTTTTTTGTTCAGACCCTGGATAGCGCTTGCTGATTGGTGAATACCATTTAGCCACCAATCAGCAAGTACAACCTAGGTGCTCAACCAAAGATGGGCCGGCTCGTAAGCTTACATTCCTGCTTTTTTATATAAAGATTCCAAGAGAACGAAGAAAAATTGATAGTAGGAGTAAATTAAAAAGTTGCCTAAAATTGCATGCTCTATCTGAATCATGAAATAAAAAATGGGGGTTCAGTATCCCTTTAAATTCACTTCTATTTTTAAATGTGTTTGGTTCACTTGGTACCTCTTGTTGAAAAAGAATATGCACATATCCTACACTAGTGGGAGTTAGCTGCACACATTTGTCTTTCGTGATTGGCTAACTAATTGCACATAACAAGATAATGAAGCAAATTTGATAATAGAAGTAAATTGAAAAGTTGTTTTATTCAAATCATGATTTTTGGGGGGTTGCTATCCCTTTAAGTTTAAATAATGATACAGTCTTTGACCAATACAGTGAATGTATTTGCTTTGCTAAATATCACATAACCAGCACTTTTAACACTGAGAATTGCTCACTCAGTATAGTTATCTCCAAATGTTTTATGTTTAAAGTCTGTTTCAAGAAAGAGAAAGAAAGGGGGAGGAGCCAACTTTGAGACTGAGAGGTTGCACATCGCAATAGCTCCAGCCACTTTTTACATAAAAGTCAAATTCTGCAACCTCTCAGATCTCTCTAACTTTCTGTTAATGTGACCCTGGAGGCTAAGGAGACCTACATGCTGAAAATTTAAGAGGCAGGACGCTCCTTGCAGATTCTTATAATGCTTCCCTATCTATTCTGCTGGTCAACGATACCGGGAGCGGCCATGTTCACTTCTGTGGGAGAGCCTGAATAAAGAGTGGAATTCGCTATCTGTTTCTCTATTACTATTAGTGAAGTTCTCTGCAGGTGAACCTTACCATGGATATTGCGACTTTTATTATCATTTATTTATTGGTAACCTCCTAGAGGAATATCGAGCAGCATTTGAACAATCACACCTAATGGCGTCTAAATCCTCTGACGCAGTATACTGTACTACCAATTCAGACAAGAAAGCCGAGAAGCAGGGGGAAGAGTGCTCCCCTGTGCAGGTTCCTATGCCTGATCTGAGAATGCAAGCAAGTATGGCTGCTGACATAGAATTACTAAATACTCAAAGATTGACGAACAAGAGATATCCTCAACTCGCAGCAGATCTATCCCCTCAGAGACCGCGGCTATCGCCACCCTGTCAATCAAAAAGGCCTCCATGTGAGGGGGTTCATCACGGAGATCATGATCGAGATGTACCTTCACACATTACCACGCTGCGACCGGGAAAGGTCCCTACATACTTGAGAATGCTAAACCAAAATCCTGTAGCAAGGATCGTTCCTGTGTCACAGGACTTTCATAGGTCTGGAGCCCCGCATTGGCTGATTAGCTCATTTCTTTTCAACTTTAAGCAAAATATGGGACGCTATCAAACCTGGCGAGTGGGCGTTGGATGATGCCGAATAACCAGAGACATCTTGTGCCGCTGCTTCATTGAACTCTCTTATTACAGTTTTTCTTAGAAGACTTTATAGTTATAGTTCACTGGTCTCTACAGCTGGCTCATGTTAGGTATTGGACACTACGTATTATCATTATGCCTTAGCTGAATGTTTTACTATGTGTATTACTTATGTATATATTCAATTACAGGTGAGTGTTTTCAGGTGAGTGTTTTCTGCATTTATTATCGACCTAGGTACTAATGACGGTCATTGACCTGATCTAACACACTTAGGTTAAGTTTTTCGTTGCAGACACATACCCCACTACCATTTCTTATATTTGTATTGCAACCAACTCCTAATGCTTTCATTGATGCTTTAGTTGGGATATAACAGAGTTCATGATCTCTAGATTTACATATACAAATATACATACAGTTTTCTTACCTGTGAAAAAAGTTGCTGCTGCCCTTTTAGCAAACATATAGTTTAATATACTCCCAGAGAATAGGGTTATATAGATTGAAGCATATATTCACTAGATGTATTCCTGTATTTCATGATTAGGGGTGCACTTCCAGCGGCCGGGGGTGTGCTTTACTAAGGCTACTTGTATTAAACGAATCCAGATTCTTGTGTTAACAAGTCGTGGGAGAGTCCTCAGATTTTATTATTTGTTGGACATAACTAATAACTAGATTGTGACCATGGGCTATTACAAACTGCAGGGCCCTCTATCATGTAAATAAATAAATAAATGCAGCCTTCCATGGTTGAGTGGGTGTTGCACTGCAGAGGTCTTATTCAAATACATGCTTCCTATAGCCTGCATACCTATATCAATGTACTACTCCTCTACGTAATTGGGCCATTTATTGTGTTTGTATGGAACATCACACAGATGGATGATTAACTATTGAGATCTACATAGTCTAGGGTTGCCACCTCAGCCATGTTTTCCTGAACACTTATGAGTTACACATGCTGCAGGGTATGCAGGGAGGAACAGGTATTGTGTGTCTGGACAGCACTATTCATATTCCTCCCTGCACACCCTGCAGCATGTGTAACTTATAAGTGTTCTGTATTTTAAGGGACGGGTGGCAACCCTAACATAGTCTCCATTACAGTTACATTATTCCTGTGTAGGCTCTCTCCACTGAATGTTTGCCGAACATACTTTCACACCACCTATGCTGTTAGTTCTAATTAGACCAACCTATACACACCTTTACTATATTAATGCTACCCTTTGCCTAACGCATTATTAAGGTACTATGTAGGGGCTTTGGAGTGCTAGTCTCACGCAGAATTTCTTGCTTTGGTTATGAAGTTAGCTATATCCCAGAGCGTATAGATCTATATTATGTTCTCCTATACTTTATTTTATTTATGTATACTTAGGAGTCTTAACTCCTAATCTATCGCTATAAACACAACTATAGGAGTTATGGCTGGATCAGAGAGTGGCTTTTCGGCTAGGTGATCTAACTGCTACCCCTCGTGCTAACACTCTTTTACTGTTTAGAACAGGCTCCTGTTGCGGGGTATAGGGCCCGTGCCCTGACAACAGGTCTCATAAATTTACACTGAAACTACACTACCATGTTTTGAGGGAGCTCTAGCCCTAGATTGCATCTTGAAGCTTCACATATTTTGATTTTATCAATCTGCATGCAGACATTACATAACGGATCCACCAGTATCTCTTGTTTTAAAATAGACAAAAAAAAAATTTGGTTGAGATGAATACCAAAGTTTTTTCATATTGCGGCAATACTACCCTGTTGTAAGGAAACTATAGCCCTATATTATTTCCCGAGTTTATACATATTGTGATTTTATTCAACTGCACACAGATATAGCACAACAAATCCACCAGGGTCTTTTGTTTGAATGGGAGTTGTTTTCCCTCAGCCCTACAACACTAGCTCTATATCTCTTCCTCTTCAAGTGTATGCCACTTTGATAAATTCAATCCCAAGTAAGTCTTACTATACCCTAGTTACCCTAGTTACAAAGTTAGTTCAAGCTTTTTCTTATCCCTACAAATTACTGCAACTAATTTACAACCTCCCTCCCCCCCCAAGCAATGAGTCTCCTAGCAATAGGAGAACTAAATATGCAGTCTTTCTTGCCTATACCGCAACTTTTACTACTCCCCTAGCACCTACTCTCTCTTACATAAGGCCATATTCTAGTTTCCATCCTCGCTACTCGGATAAGCAGGTCTGATCGTCAGTCTCTACCATCTAAGTCTTCATTTTTCACTCATTTTTCGGGGCCTCCTTTAAGACCACAGAGAATTGAGCAAAGCCTGTACGTGCCTCCACTTGCCAGTTTGATGGCTATACTATAGATCCCACTCCAGCTAGGGGAGTTTATATTTTATTCTACTATATTATACAGAACTCATTACATCCTACACCGTATATTATATCTTGTATGTTTTCTTTAGCTTTATGGATGGTTAAAATTATTTGTCAAAAACTGAGGCTGATTTAGCTATATCTTGGTATATGTGCACTACTGTAATTTGAACATCTTACACTGCTGTAACTCTAATGACCATTTGTATTTTTATTACTGTTTCATACTGGCTGTTTATGCAGCAACAATGTAGTGCTTTCATTTTTGTTTTTCTTCTTCCTCAATAAAAATATTTAAAAAAAAAAAAAAAAAGAAAGAGAAAAGAGAAAGAAAGAGAAGAAAGAGAAAAAAAGAGAGCGAGAAAGAGAGAGAGCGAGATAGAGAGAAAGCGAGAGAAAAAGAGAGAGAAAGCGAGAGAAAAAGAGAGAGAAAGAGAGAGAGAAAGAGAGAGAGAAAGAGAGAGAGAGCAAGAAATAGAGAAAGAGAGAAAGAGAGAGAACAAGAGAAAAAGAGAGAGAGAAAAAAGAAAGAAAAAAGAGAGAGAAAGAAAGAAAGAAAGAAAGAAAGAAAGAAAGAAAGAAAGAAAGAGAAGAAAGTGAGAGACGGAGAGAAAGAGAGAGAGATTTGGCTTCCTATTAATAAACAAATGTGTGCACGCCCTATTACAAACATATATATCAAATCCTAAATGCTTAAAAGCCAAGTGCAAATAATTTGGTAATAGGTAAAGGAGCTTTAACTAGAACACCACCTTCTGGAATTAGAATAGGTACTTAGCTTAAATCATCTTAAAGGGATAACCAATTGCACAGAAAAAATAAAAAAAGAAAAGAAAACCCCCATATATAATGTATAGAACATTATATTAAGACCAGGATGGGAAATATATGTTAATACATGCTAAAGAATACAGCAAATAGCAGGAGTTAATACGTATTAATGACTAGTTGCATAAGATAAAAACAGTTTGGATAACAACTCACCTAGGAATAGTAAAATAATTACTCCTCTGTAAAATTTTCTATAGAAGAAATATATACAATAACATCAAAAATAAAAGAGGAATAGCCTGAAATAGTATTTATGACATCCATCTCTATGCTACTGCATTAAATGACTGCTGTCCTGACTACCTCCTAACCTCTTTTTCCTATTAGTAGCATTGTAATGGGATTATACAACAAGTAAAAGAGTAATATCAAAATACTACACTCAACAACAAAAAAAACACTTGAGTACCCTGTCCCTTAGCAAAGAGATTCTTAACTATTGTTCAATAATCTTTCTCCAAAAGTAACTCCAGGCTATTGGCCTTGGCCTAACTTTGCCCTCTCAATGGCAGCAGAGAAGCAGCAAATCCCTTCCTCCAGTTTGGTGTGACCGTTAATTTTTCATCCTGCATGCCCCTCAATTATAGGGCCAGTCATTTCCAGTTCCTGCGCACTCTTTGTCCTACCTACCTCCCTGCCCCCTCACCAATCCAAATTCAGCTGCCACCTGCCCCGTTCTGTCAGACTGCCTTAGGGAATGTTCTGAGAATCCAGTTTTTATGACAGAGTCTGCAGGACAGTGGAGACTAGGTGGGCATGTATTATGACATCATCAGCAGTCAGACACAGGCCAAATCACCCCCCATGTCCATTTTCTTGCAATTCGCATTCACAATAGTTTAAAATGGCAAGTTTGAAGGCACTGATAGCCAGTCAGTCAGTGTAGCGCATCTACTCACCTTCTTACACTTACAGCGTGCAACAGGTCCTAAGCAAGCCCCTCAGGCTCACCGGGCCCCTGACAGTAGTCCCCCTTGTCACCCCTTGATGGCGGCCCTGGTGAGTGAGCTGCTGTGCTGATGTGTATGCATTTAATTGTATATGTATATGTGTATGTGTGAGTGAGCTTCTCTGCTGTGTATGTATTTAATTGTATATGTATGTGTGTATGTGTGAGTGAGTTTCTTTGCTGATGTATATGTATTTGATTGTATATGTATGTGTGTAAGTGTAAGTGAGCTGCTGTGCTGATGTGTATGCATTAATTTGTATAGGTATGTGTGTATGTGTGAGTGAGCTTCTCTGCTGTGTATGTATTTAATTGTATATGTATGTGTGAGTGAGCTTCTCTGCTGTGTATTTTTTTTAATTGTATAGGTATGTGTGAGTGAGCTTCTGTGCTGATGTGTATATATGTATTGTACATGTATGTATGTATGTATGTATGCATGCATGTGTGACCTTGTTCTGTTGTATATCTATTTAATTGTACATGTATGTGTCAGGAAGTTGTTCTGATGTTTTGTAAAAAAAAAAAAAATCTGATCTCTGTATATGTGATACTTGTTTATGTTCTGCTGTGTACATGCCACATCTCCCAACTGTCCACCAACTTGATGGATAGTGTTGTTTTATAATATATGTACATCCCTCTACTACCCTGATTTTACAGGCTTCTCACTAACTTGTTTTATTAGCAGAAATAAAAGCACAGTGGTCATGATATCTGTATTGTTTTTTACACAAAGCATGCATACTTTAAACTACCACAGCTTCCTTTTACTTATTATAGCAACTTCCCACATCCCATAGTTTAGTTTTCTAGTTTCCTGGGGATAAAGAAGTAGGTCAGTTAACAACCATTATTGTCCAGGTTGCTTATTCTTGGTATAGAATAACTATTTTATATCACTGCACTTTATTAGTAACTGATCAACAAGAGTAATGTATTTTTCTGTGTACCCTATTCAGGATCAGGAACTCCATTGGCTATGTTCACATATGTAGTCACTAGGGAAGTACATAAATAGCTACCAATGAAAGTATATAGTTAATTGAAGATCGACTACCTTAGAGGCAAATGATGTGTGGTTGTAATTATCTGTGTGTGCATATATATTTTTTTATTCCATTGTTTGGTTAAGGTTTAAGTTGTGTTTTAAATTGTTTAGCTATATTATCTATGAAGCAATATTGTGTGTGTGTGTAATAAAATAGATATAATTGCAAAATGTAGTTCTTTCAGACTAATCTCAATATAGCCTGCATTTTTCTCCATATTAATTGTGTTTTCTATTAGTTCAATTAAAGGCTAGAGCCATATCTAAGGTGAAAATGTTGGACAAAGAAATGGGAAGAGTTTGTGGACTGGGAAATTGGTGGAGGTTACATAAATAGCTACCAATGAAAGTATATAGTTAATTGAAGATCGACTACCTTAGAGGCAAATGATGTGTGGTTGTAATTATCTGTGTGTGCATATATATTTTTTTATTCCATTGTTTGGTTAAGGTTTAAGTTGTGTTTTAAATTGTTTAGCTATATTATCTATGAAGCAATATTGTGTGTGTGTGTAATAAAATAGATATAATTGCAAAATGTAGTTCTTTCAGACTAATCTCAATATAGCCTGCATTTTTCTCCATATTAATTGTGTTTTCTATTAGTTCAATTAAAGGCTAGAGCCATATCTAAGGTGAAAATGTTGGACAAAGAAATGGGAAGAGTTTGTGGACTGGGAAATTGGTGGAGGTTAGGAACAACTGCCCCACAAACTTTAAAATTCACCAGCTGTCTCTGCTTATAAGTACTACTTAAAAGTAATTTTATTTTTCAGCAAATTACTGTGGAATAACCACAAAGATAAGATATTTTTTCACAATAAATTCTCAAATACTCTTAACAAATAGCTTACATGAGCAAAGGTCGGGGCGAATACCCTAGATCACCAACTGCAGATTACACAGTAGAAACTGATTTAATTCATTCAAAAGTTCTTATTGGGGTCTTAAATGTTTAAGTACTGAGAACAAAGATGTAAAAGAAACATAAATATATAATAAAATTGTTCTTAGAACTGAATATTTAAATGGTAATTATAAAGTATGAAGAATGAAATGTAGAATAACATACTTAAATAAAGGTTATATTTTATTGTTATTATCCTTTTACATTTAAGACAAATGTGGTTAAAGGCAAGGCAAGTTAGTAACAGAATTTAAATGAGTTACCATGAAAGAAAAGTTTTCACAGTGTATAATTAGAGCAAAGAAAATGCGCATATATTTTCAGTGTTCCCTTCTGCTTCTATAAAATGCAAATTCCAGGGAGACAAGGGGAAGATGGGATGTCAGCATTCACTGGATTGAATATCTTTTTTCTCTAGTTTATGTGATAGCAACATATGCAGCCTCAGCAAAGTTTTATTTTCATATACAGTATATTGATATTAAATATATCTCCTAGGTTTTAATTTTCCTTCAAAACTTTATAAACATTTTCACATGGGAACTTTATTTATTCAATTTTTTTTCTGCTTTCTTAAGGGCAGGAGAACTCAGTCAACACATTAATATCTGTGCTCCCTCTGATTTTTTTGAGCACTGTGCACAAAACTTTTTTTACCTGTGCAAATTTTGGCCGAGTGACTAAAATGTGTGTTTACATTTTATTCTTGAGTGTTGTAAAACTAGAAAATATAAAGGTAATAAAACACATACAGAAACACGCACATAGGGGTCAATTTATTAAACGCTGGACAGACATGATTCGCTGTAGCATATGCTGTTGGCATTTAACATTTCGAGAGCATTTCTAGTGAAATGCTTGTGCAATGCCGCCCCCTGCACATTCGTGGTCACTAGCAAGGGGAGTCAATCATCCAGATCGGATCGGGATGATTGCAGTCCGCCACCTAAAAGGTGGGGGAGAAGTAAAGGAGCAGCAGTCTTACGACTGCTGCTTCTTAATTTCTGTTTTTGCTGAGCCATAAACTATGGGGGTAGATTAAATCTTCCCCATAGACATTCAGGCTCTCGCACGCACACACAAATACACTCTCAATAACATACTCATAAACACTCTCACACATCACCCACACACACAATCTGGATGTCATACACACACACACACACACTCTCAGACAAACACATCCCCTCAAATACACAAACATTCTCTCATGGGGTAGATTTAATAAGCAGTGGATGCTGCTACCTACACTCCCCACCTTTTAGGCGACAGACTGCAATCATCCCGATCCAAACCGATACGCTATAGCGTATCAACACTCTCCCACTCACGCACTTGTGCAAATATACAGACTCTCTATCACACACACACAAACACACACTCACACACATTCCTTCATATTGCATACACACACTCTCTCACATGTTCTTTCAGGCACACTAAAACTCTTGCACACACACACACAGAAACACACACTCTCTCTCTTTCCCATGCATACACACACTCTCACACATACTCTAACACATGCACAAATACACACACCTTTCACTAGACTTGTGCATTTCCTTTCGGACGAATTTTGTTTTAGACCAAATTTTGGTCGATTCGGAGATTCGAATGCATCCGAATTCCGGCACCATAACTAAAATTCAAAAAAATTCCGAAAAATGAATAAAGCAGTTTACGAATTTTCAGATTCTTTCTTTATTCATATTCGGAATTTTACATTATTCTAATCAAAACTGCAGTTCCCCGACATCGCTGATACTAAATTAATCACTAAATAAAGCTATTAACCCCTAAACCACTGTTGCCCGACATCACCAACGCTAACTAAACCTATTAACCCCTAAACCGCCATTCCCAAACATCGCCAAAATGAACTAAACCTATTAACCCCTAAACCGCAGTTCCTCGACATCGTCAACATGAACTAAACCTATTAACCCCTAAACCACAGTTCCCAAACAACGCAGACACTAACTAAACCTATTAACCCCTAAACCGCAGTTCCCAAACATCGCTGACACTAACTAAAACTATTAACCCCTAAACCGCCCTACACCCACATCGCCAACACTAACTAAACCTATTAATCCCTAAACCGCTGGCCCCCACATTACAACAACCTAAATTAAACTATATTAACCTCTAAACCTAACACCCCCATAACTTTAACATAATTAAATTATACCTAAATTAAAGTTACAATTATTAACTAACTACCTACAGGGAGTGCAGAATTATTAGGCAAATGAGTATTTTGACCACATCATCCTCTTTATGCATGTTGTCTTACTCCAAGCTGTATAAGCTCGAAAGCCTACTACCAATCAAGCATATTAGGTGATGTGCATCTCTGTAATGAGAAGGGGTGTGGTCTAATGACATCAACACCCTATATCAGGTGTGCATAATTATTAGGCAACTTCTTTCCTTTGGCAAAATGGGTCAAAAGAAGGACTTGACAGGCTCAGAAAAGTCAAAAATAGTGAGATATCTTGCAGAGGGATGCAGCACTCTTAAAATTGCAAAGCTTCTGAAGCATGATCATCGAACAATCAAGCGTTTCATTCAAAATAGTCAACAGGGTCGCAAGAAGCGTGTGGAAAAACCAAGGCGCAAAATAACTGCCCATGAACTGAGAAAAGTCAAGCGTGCAGCTGCCAAGATGCCACTTGCCACCAGTTTGGCCATATTTCAGAGCTGCAACATCACTGGAGTGCCCAAAAGCATAAGGTGTGCAATACTCAGAGACATGGCCAAGGTAAGAAAGGCTGAAAGACGACCACCACTGAACAAGACACACAAGCTGAAACGTCAAGACTGGGCCAAGAAATATCTCAAGACTGATTTTTCTAAGGTTTTATGGACTGATGAAATGAGAGTGAGTCTTGATGGGCCAGATGGATGGGCCCGTGGCTGGATTGGTAAAGGGCAGAGAGCTCCAGTCCGACTCAGACGCCAGCAAGGTGGAGGTGGAGTACTGGTTTGGGCTGGTATCATCAAAGATGAGCTTGTGGGGCCTTTTCGGGTTGAGGATGGAGTCAAGCTCAACTCCCAGTCCTACTGCCAGTTTCTGGAAGACACCTTCTTCAAGCAGTGGTACAGGAAGAAGTCTGCATTCTTCAAGAAAAACATGATTTTCATGCAGGACAATGCTCCATCACACGCGTCCAAGTACTCTACAGCGTGGCTGGCAAGAAAGGGTATAAAAGAAGAAAATCTAATGACATGGCCTCCTTGTTCACCTGATCTGAACCCCATTGAGAACCTGTGGTCCATCATCAAATGTGAGATTTACAAGGAGGGAAAACAGTACACCTCTCTGAACAGTGTCTGGGAGGCTGTGGTTGCTGCTGCACGCAATGTTGATGGTGAACAGATCAAAACACTGACAGAATCCATGGATGGCAGGCTTTTGAGTGTCCTTGCAAAGAAAGGTGGCTATATTGGTCACTGATTTGTTTTTGTTTTCTTTTTGAATGTCAGAAATGTATATTTGTGAATGTTGAGATGTTATATTGGTTTCACTGGTAAAAATAAATAATTGAAATGGGTATATATTTGTTTTTTGTTAAGTTGCCTAATAATTATGCACAGTAATAGTCACCTGCACACACAGATATCCCCCTAAAATAGCTAAAACTAAAAACAAACTAAAAACTACTTCCAAAAATATTCAGCTTTGATATTAATGAGTTTTTGGGTTCATTGAGAACATGGTTGTTGTTCAATAATAAAATTAATCCTCAAAAATACAACTTGCCTAATAATTCTGCACTCCCTGTATTTAAAAATAAATACAAAACTTACCTGTGAAATAAAATAAATCCTAAGGCCTAGATTTGGAGTTTTGCGTTAGAAGGGGTGCGTTAGCCACGCGTGCTTTTTTTTGGCCGCACCTTTTAAATACCGCTGGTATTTAGAGTTCACAGAATGGCTGGGTTTTCAGTGCGTTAGGCTCCAAAAAGGGAGCGTAGAGCATAATTTACCGCCACTGCAACTCTCAATACCAGCGATGCTTACGGACGCAGCCAGCTTCAAAAACGTGCTCGTGCACGATTCCCCCATAGGAAACAATGGGACAGTTTGAGCTGAAAAAAAACCTAACACCTGCAAAAATGCAGCGTTCAGCTCTTAACGCAGCCCCATTGTTTCCTATGGGGAAACAGTTTCTAAGTCTGCACCTAAAACCCTAACATGTACCCTGAGTCTAAACACCCCTAACCTTACACTTATTAACCCCTAATCTGCCGTCCCCGCTATCGCTGACCCCTGCATATTATTTTTAACCCCTAATCTGCCGCTCCGTGCAGCACCGCAACCTACATTATAGTTATGTACCCCTAATCTGCTGCCCCTAACACCGCCGACCCCTATATTATATTTATTAACCCCTAATCTGCCCCCCACAACGTCGCCGCCAGCTACCTACAATTATTAACCCCTAATCTGCCGACCGGACCTCACCGCTACTATAATAAAGTTATTAACCCCTAATCCGCCTCACTCCCGCCTCAATAACCCTATAAGAAATAGTATTAACCCCTAATCTGCCCTCCCTAACATCGCCGACACCTAACTTCAATTATTAACCCTTAATCTGCCGACTGGACCTCGCCGCTACTCTAATAAATGCATTAACCCCTAAAGCTAAGTCTAACCATAACCCTAACACCCCCTAAGTTAAATATAATTTAAATCTAACGAAATAAATGAACTCTTATTAAATAAATTATTCCTATTTAAAGCTAAATACTTACCTGTAAAATAAATCCTAAAATAGCTACAATATAAATTATAATTATATTGTAGCTATTTTAGGATTTATATTTATTTTACAGGCAACTTTGTATTTATTTTAACCAGGTACAATAGCTATTAAATAGTTAATAACTATTTAATAGCTACCTAGTTAAAATAATTACAAAATTACCTGTAAAATAAATCCTAACCTAAGTTACAATTAAACCTAACACTACACTGGCAATAAATTAATTAAATAAAATACATACAATTAAATACAATTAAACCTAATACTACACTATCAATACATTAATAACATAAAATACCTACAAATAAATACAATTAAATAAACTAACTAAAGTACAAAAAATAAAAAAGAACTAAGTTACAAAAAATAAAAAAATATTTTCAAACATTAGAAAAATATTACAACAATTTTAAACTAATTACACCTACTCTAAGCCCCCTAATAAAATAGCAAAGCCCCCCAAAATAAAAAAATGCCCTACCCTATTCTAAAATTAAAATAGAAAAGCTCTTTTACCTTACCAGCCCTTAAAAGGGCCATTTGCGGGGCATGCCCCAAAGAATTCAGCTCTTTTGCCTGGGAAAAAAAACATACAATACCCCCCCCAACATTACAACCCACCACCCACATACCCCTAATCTAACCCAAACCCCCCTTAAATAAACCTAACACTAAGCCCCTGAAGATCTTCCTACCTTATCTTCACCACACCGGGTATCACACCGATCCGTCCTGGCTCCGATGTCTTGATCCAAGCCCAAGCGGGGGGCTGAAGACATCCATCCTCCGGCTGAAGTCTTGACCCAAGCGGGCAGAAGAGGACATCCGGACCGGCAATCATCTTCATCCAGGCGGCATCCGATGACGAGCGGCCTTCAAGACCTCCAGCGCGGATCCATCCTCTTCTTCCGATGACTAGATGACAAATGAAGGTTCCTTTAAGGGCCGTCATCCAAGATGGCGTCCCTCGAATTCCGATCGGAATTAAGGTAGGAAGGTTAAAGTAGGAAAATTCTGATTGGCTGATGGAATCAGCCAATCAGATTCAAGTTCAATCGGTTTGGCTGATTGGATCAGCCAATCAGATTGAGCTCACATTCTATTGGCTGATCGGAACAGCCAATAGAATGCAAGCTCAATGTGATTGGCTGATTGGATCAGCCAATCGGATTGAACTTGAATCTGATTGGCTGATTCCATTAGCCAATCAGAATTTTCCTACCTTAATTCGAGGGATGCCATCTTGGATGACGTCCCTTAAAGGAACCTTCATTCGTCGTTTAGTCGCCGGAAGAAGAGGATGGATCTGCGCTGGAGGTCTTGAAGATCAGCCGTTCGTCATTGGATGGAAGAACATAGAAGATACCGCCTGGATGAAGATGTTTGCCGGTCCGGATGTCCTCTTCTGCCCGCTTGGATCAAGAC
Organism: Bombina bombina; assembly: GCF_027579735.1. Taxonomy (NCBI): domain Eukaryota; kingdom Metazoa; phylum Chordata; class Amphibia; order Anura; family Bombinatoridae; genus Bombina; species Bombina bombina. Next base: position 764,612,849 of record NC_069501.1, read on the forward strand.
TTCAGCCGGAGGATGGATGTCTTCAGCCCCCCGCTTGGGCTTGGATCAAGACATCGGAGCAAGGACGGATCGGTGTGATACCCGGTGTGGTGAAGATAAGGTAGGAAGATCTTCAGGGGCTTAGTGTTAGGTTTATTTAAGGGGGTTTGGGTAAGATTAGGGGTATGTGGGTGGTGGGTTGTAATGTTGGGGGGTATTGTATGTTTTTTTTCTCCAGGCAAAGAGCTGAATTCTTTGGGGCATGCCCCGCAAATGGCTCTTTTAAGGGGTGGTAAGGTAAAAGAGCTTTTCTATTTTAGTTTTAGAATAGGGTAGGGCATTTTTTTTTATTTTGGGGGGCTTTGTTATTTTATTAGGGGGCTTAGAGTAGGTGTAATTAGTTTAAAATTGTTGTAATATTTTTCTAATGTTTGTAAATATTTTTTTATTTTTTGTAACTTAGTTCTTTTTTATTTTTTGTACTTTAGTTAGTTTATTTAATTGCATTTGTTTGTAGGTATTGTATTTAATTAATTTATTGATAGTGTAGTGTTAGGTTTAATTGTAGGTATATGTAGGTATTTTATTTCATTAATTTATTGATAGTGCAGTGTTAGGTTTAATTGTAGGTAATTGTAGGTATTTTATTTAATTCATTTATTGATAGTGTATTGTTAGGTTTAATTGTAGATAATTGTAGGTATTTTATTTAAGTAATTTATTGATAGTGTAGTGTTAGGTTTAATTTTAACTTAGGTTAGGATTTATTTTACAGGTAATTTTGTAATTATTTTAACTAGGTAGCTATTAAATAGTTATTAATTATTTAATAGCTATTGTACCAGGTTAAAATAAATACAAAGTTGCCTGTAAAATAAATATTAATCCTAAAATAGCTATAATATAATTATAATTTATATTGTAGCTATATTAGGGTTTATTTTATAGGTAAGTATTTAGCTTTAAATAGGAATAATTTATATAATAAGAGTTAATTTATTTCGTTAGATTTAAATTATATTTAACTTAGGGGGGTGTTAGTGTTAGGGTTAGACTTAGCTTTAGGGGTTAATACATTTATTAGAGTAGCGGTGAGGTCCGGTCAGCAGATTAGGGGTTAATAAGTGTAGGTAGGTAGCGGCGACGTCGGGGGCGGCAGATTAGGGGTTAATAAATATAATATAGGGGTCGGCGGTGTTAGGGGCAGCAGATTAGGGGTACATAAGTATAACGTAGGTTGCGGCGGTGGTGTGCGGTCGGCAGATTACGGGTTAAAATTTTTTTATTATGTGGGGGGACCTCAGTTTAGGGGTACATAGGTAGTTTATGGGTGTTAGTGTACTTTAGAGCACAGTAGTTAAGAGCTTTATGAACCGGCGTTAGCCCAAAATGCTCTTAACTCCTGTTTTTTTTCTGCGACTGGAGTTTTGTCGTTAGAGTTCTAACTCTCACTCCAGCCAAGACTCTAAATACCGGCGTTAGAAAGATCCCATTGAAAAGATAGTATACGCAATTGGCGTAGGGGGATCTGCGGTATGGAAAAGTCACGGCTGCAAAGTGAGCGTTAGACCCTTTAATGACTGACTCCAAATACGAGCGGGCTACCGCCAAACTCTAAATCTAGGCGTAAGCTAGCTACAATATAACTATTTACTAACTACCTAGTTAAAATAAATACACACTTGCCTGTGGAATAAAAATAAAACATAAGCTTACACTAAAAGCTAACATTACAAAAATAAAAAAATAACATTACAAAAAAAATTAAAACTTCAATTACAAAAAATAAAAAAAACTACCATTACAAAAATTAACAAATGAAATTATCCAAAATAATAAAAATTATTCCTATTCTAACACCCCAAAATAAATAAACCCTAATCTATAATAAACTATCAAGGACTCTTAAAAGGGCCTTTTGTAGGGCTTTGCCCTAAAGTTAACAGCTCTTTTATAAAAAAAAAATAAAAACAAACACCCCAACATTACAAACCCCCACCCCCCCAAACCCACAAAATAAAAAAACCTAATCTACCCATTGCCCTACAAAAGGCCCTTTTAAGGGCCCTTGGTAGTTTATTATAGATTAAGGTTTTTTATTTTTGGGTGTTTTTTTAAAAACACTGGGAATTAGAATAGGAATAATTTTTCTTGTTTTGGATCATTTTGTTTGTTATTTTTTGTAATGGTAGTTTTTTTTTTGTAATTGTAGTGTTTCTTATTTTTTATAATTGTAATTTTAATTTTATTTTTAATGTTTGTTTTTTATTTTTGTTATGTTAGGTTTTTTATTTTTGTAATGTTAGGTTTTATTAGTGTAAGCTTAGGTTTTATTTTTATTTCACAGGTAAGTTTGTATTTATTTTAACTAGGTAGTTAGTAAATAGTTATATTGTAGCTAGCTTAGGTTTTAATTTTATTTCACAGGTAAGCTTGTATTTATTTTTAAATAGTAGTAGTTAGTTAATTGTACCTTTAATTTAGGTTTATTTAGGTTTATTTTAATTATGTTAAAGTTAGGGGGTGTTAGGTTTAGGGGTTAATATAGTTTAATTTAGGTTGTTGCAATGTGGGGGGTGGCGGTTTAGGGGTTAATAGGTTTAGTAAGTGTTGGCGATGTCGGGGAACTGTGTTTTAGGGGTTAATAGGTTTAGTTAGTGTCAGCAATGTCGGGGAACTGCGGTTTAGGGGTTAATAGGTTTAGTTAGTGTTGATGATGTTTGGAACTGCGGTTTAGGGGTTAATAGGTTTAGTTAGTGTCAGCGATGTTTGGGAACTGTGGTTTAGGGGTTAATAGGTTTAGTTTGTGTTTAGGAATGGCGGTTTAGGGGTTAATAGGTTTATTTAGCTTAGGTATGCTATGTCGGGGAACTGCGGTTTATGGGTTAATAGGTCTAGTTAGTTTTGGCGATGTTTGAGAACGGCAGTTTAGGGGTTAATAGGTTTATTTAGTGTCGGCGATGTGCGGGATGGCAGTTTAGGGGTTAATAGGTTTAGGTAGTGTTGGCGATGTGGGGGGATAGCAGTTTAGGGTTTAATAGCTTTATTTAGTGTCGGTGATGTGGGTGGCGGCAGCAGTTTTAGATCATTTTGTTTTGGCAATCGCTGGCAAATTAATTTATGTTAATTATATAATTTTTTCGGATCCTTTCTTTATTCATATGCATTATTTTATTCTAAACTTCAGAATAGAATAATGCATATGAATAAAGAATGGATCCGAAAAAATGAACTGATCCGAAAAAACGATTTTTTAAATTAACTAATTTGCTGAAATGAAAATATTTATTTAACTAATAAAAACGAAACTAAACAATTTTTTTAGCGTTGCATATGTCTACCTTTCACACATACATATTCTCTCACCCACATATATCACAAAAATGTATGCCAAACTGAATATATATACATGTGCCTTAAATTAATATTCTTAATGTATATTCAACAAGTATATAATCAAAATCTAGAAGAGGAGAGACAAGCGCAGGCCCATCAAGGTAGACGTTTTGTACACTTTAATACACTCATACGGTTAAAAACACAAAATGAAAGTAATCACAAGCATGTCTCCCATTTAGGGATATTAAGAAGCATCCAAATGTCAAGCTGTCACAATTTTCGTGTAGCACGATACACGCCACAGGATACCGTCCTATTTTGTTTGATTGATTAAACCGGAGCTACCAGAGCTCCGCCCGCAACACGTTTTGTCTGCCCTTAGCAGACTTTCTCAAGAGGATAAAAAAGGTTATACCTGTAATTACCTAATGAGTCCTTTAAAAACCTGCTGCGTACTTCCAATTGGCTGCTGTTCAGCCTCTCCGTTTGACGTATTCATTCAAGCAGCCAATCTGCCTTCTGAGGTCCCTGCTGCTTAGATTACCAATGTACTTCCGGCAATCCGTATGCAGCATCGTGTTGATGATATATGAAAAAAAACACAAAGAGCAGCACAACCTTTTCAGATGAACACACAACATATGTAAATAAATAAAAAGCACATAACAATTTTTTTTTTTTTTTTTTAAAAACCTACTAATCGATTGATTAAAACTATTTTATAATAGTTAGAAAAACGGACTACATGTAAAATCCATATACCTACATTTCATGATAAGTTGCATGTAAAATTAATTAAGAATGCATTTCATCATCGCATTAAAAATAAAACTATATAGTATATAATCACCTACCCCACAGATGTGTATTTTTGAAAAATTCACAAAGAGATTTTAGACAATTTGGCCAGATGCACATTTAAAGACCATATAAATATTAATGTGCATCAAAAACTAGCTTTGTTTTCTTTACAGGTTTAAGCACATCTTTAAAATTTAGCTCCACGCTAAAGCAAAGCCATTTCAAACTAACACATCTATTCTTAACTAAATAGAAACTAAATAGAAAATAAATATGCAACATACCTATTGCTTTTGCTTATACAATGCTCAGTTTTCATGTTTACTACTCATCCTACTAGAAGAAACAGATGCCAGTGATCGTTAGTGTGAACTGTTAAATATATTTGTTTTTCTGTAGCATGCAGTGGTATAGATGGAGAGATAATATATGTTCTGCATTTTGGGGAGATCTCCCTGTATTCTTTCATTGCAGATGCAAATGATCTATATGGTTGATATCACCCTTAGCAATTGTTAGGCTTCACAGACAAATCTATTATTCCTGGAAAGTAGCATATTGTGTAAATTATATATATATATATATATATATATATATATATATATATATTTACACTTTTCATATTGTTTTGTTCTTGGCATTATCCAGTGGGACAATTGATAATACACGGCACATAGGTCATAAGCCCAATGGTGCCCCACCCCTGAGAGTAGAAAACGTGTCATAGCAGACCTTGCCATGGTAGGGTGCATGACAATAGACTCATTTTTAATCATGGTGTCTGCGCATAAAATTGCACACATTCTAAACAATGAAGTCTTACCTACTGTACGGTTGCTCAGGCACCATCTCCAACTCTGATGTCATCACTCAGTCACCAGCCACAGACTATGCCGGCGCCTCCTAACTCTATAGCTCTATATAACTAGCACCAGATATCAATCTCTCTCTGAATCACCAATATTAAAAAATTATAAAATAAACAATTACAAAAAAATAAAAAAGTATATGCACATCTTTAAAAGAACGGTGATTTTGAACATACTTATGGCAGTATGGGTCAATATATGCATTTTAGTCTTTTGTACCGTACTCTGCAGCAATTTACAACCTCCCTCACTTGTATCATATTATTTTAGTTTTTAATATCACTACTCAATTCAATTAACCCTCCAAGAATGTAAAACTTTTCTGAATACTGTTGTGATGTATATACATTCAAATCCAACATCAATAGTCCATGACTAGACATTGGGCTTCATGTGCTAAGCAGAGGATAATGCTTTGGATCCTTTGCAGGGTCATACAGCCCTTTCTTCATACCCTCTCCATCATCTTCAAATAAAGTGGTTATGATGATGAATTTCTGTACTTTTATTTTGTATGGATACACTTATTAAGATAAAAATGCACATTTGTAAGCAGATACAACTGCAACTGTCATTAGAGATGAAAAACCTGGAAGATCATCATTTAAAAAACAGAGCTTGAGGCATTAAGCAGAGTGATGGTCACAGATTTATGGCCCATGTTCAACAGAAGCAGCTAAATAAAAGGAAGTAGAACACAGTATCTGGTACAAAGTGGATCCTTTATTAGTATGTCTCACTAGCTCCCATTATTTTAATATTAACCAGTCTAAGATTTTTTAGTTATAGGTCAGTAGTACAGTGCAGTACAGATATTTTAGGGATTAAGGATAGTGTCCTTGCTTCTTTTGTGTTATAAAATTATGATGTCTAAATGTATATGTGTCTGTAGGGAGCTGTATGCTGTACAAACACCTCTCTTATTTTTATTATATTAATGAATATTAATATTTTTATATTAATAAATGCTATACTTATGGTGCTTGTGACTTATTGGTCATTTACAATCTAACCGTAATTTGCTCCCAAAATTAGTAATCGAGTTTTGTGATTGATAACAATGCAAAATGCTTTAAGCCCGCGTCCGTGAACACCTTTTCAACAGAAAAGGCATTTTTGTGTGTTTAATACCTGCTTTTAAAATAGAAACTGGGAAATCATCTGAAATTGATAGAAACAATAGCCCATTCACACCTTTTAAGGTTACAATAAAGGTCTATTTAATTAACCCTTTTGTTCACTGTGAAAGGGAAATACTCATTTGCATATGTTACATTAACCTATTGTAATCAAAACCCATGATCATCACTGATTAACCATATGAATGACATTAGTATCTTATGATGATAGCATACTTCAAAAGTCACAACAGGACCGCAACATCTACAGTTGGTGTGTTTTAATATTTTTTATTTAATGTTTGAATCACACTCAGCCTTTCATGTTTGTCACTAACAGTACAGGCGCCTTCATAACCGGGTTTTAAACCCAGGATTACACAAATACAAGTTCCATATGAACCTATTACAGTCTTTTTCTATCCTCACCACTGCTAAACTATCTGAATGCCAATTGAATGTTGGCATGCTTGGCATAATGAGCATACATTTTTAATCATTATATTGTTACTTTTAAGCATTCTTAAAATGTTTTTAAAAATATTTTTCTAGTTTGTTAAAAGACCCTTTCCATTTTGTAGTGATCTTTAAACAAGTTGATGACTATGGGATTCTATGGAAAGGAATTTTTATTCTTATGCTGGATTTTGCAAGATCTGAAACTGCAAAGCATGAAACTTGCACCATTGTATCTATCTAGGAGATATTCAAATGAGATTGCACCTTTGTGACCTTTTTTTTTTTTTTAATAGGGGGAATTCCTACATGCACTCTATGGGGGGTAGTTATCAAGCCGTCTACTTTTCTTGCTTCGCCGGCCCAATACGCTCGCCTAAGCTCGCCTACCTTCGCCGCCACGGACCTGAAAAAATACGCCTAAGTTATCAAATAAAGCTGTCAAAAAGCCGCGGGGCGATGAGCAGCGGACTGTGACAGTTATCACTCATCCGATCTCGCTGCCCTTCGGCTTTTTCCCAGCTTTATTGCTAGCCTGTCACTAAGCACTCACACTAAACTACACTGTTCTACCCCCTATACCGGCGCCCCCGGAGCCTCCCGCAACTCAATAAAGTTACTAACCCCTAAACCGCCGCTCCTAGACCCTGCCGCAACTCTTATAAATGTATTAACCCCTAAACCGCCGCTCCCGGACACCGCTACCACCTACAGTATACCTAGTAACCCCTATCATGCCCCCCCTATACCGTTGCCCTCTATAATAAAATTATTAACCCCTATCCTGCTGATCCCGCACCTCTCCGCAACTAAATAAATAGTTTAACCCCTAAACCGCCGCTCCATGAACCCGCCGCAACCTATATTAAACCTATTAACCCCTATCCTGCCCCCCCTACACCGTCGCCACCTATAATAAATTTATTAACCCCTAATCTGCCCCCCCTACACCGTCGCCACCTATAACAAATTTATTAACCCCTATCCTGCCCCCCACTACGCCGCCGCCACTGTCATAAAATTATTAACCCCTAAACCTAAGTCTAACCCTAACCCTAACGCCCCCCTAACTTAAATATTAATTAAATAAATCTAAATAAATTAACTCTTATTAAGTAAATGAATCCTATTTAAAACTAAATACTTACCTTTAAAATAAACCCTAATATAGCTACAATATAAATAATAATTATATTCTAGCTATCTTAGGATTTATTTTTATTTTACAGGTAACTTTCAATTTATTTTAACCATGTACAATAACTATTAAATAGTTATTAACTATTTAATAGCTTACCTAGCTAAAATAAATAGAAATGTACCTGTGAAATAAATCCTAACCTAAGTTACAATTACACCTAACACTACACTATACTTTAATAAATTATTCCTATTTAAAAATAAATACTTACCTGTAAAATAAACCCTAAGATAGCTACAATATAATTAATAATTATATTATAGCTATCTTAGGATTTATATTTATTTTACAGGTAATTTTGTATTTATTTTAGCTAGTTAGAATAGTTATTAAATAGTTATTAACCATTTAATAACTACATAGCTAAAAGAAATACAAAATTACCTGTAAAATAAATCCTAACTTAAGTTACAATTAAACCTAATACTACACTATCATTAAATTAATTAAATAAATTAACTACAAATAACTACAATTAAATACAATTACATAAACTAACTAAAGTACAAAAAATAAAAAAAGCTAAGTTACAAAAAATAAAAAAATAAGTTACAAACATGTTACAAATATTACAACAATTTTAAGCTACTTACACCTAATCTAAGCCCCCTAATAAAATAACAAACCCCCCCAAAATAAAAAAATGCCCTACCCTATTCTAAATTAAATAAATTTCAAAGCTCTTTTACCTTACCAGCCCTTAAAAGGGCCATTTGTGGGGGCATGCCCCAAAGAAAACAGCTCTTTTGCCTGTAAAAGAAAAATACAACCCCCCCCCCAACATTAAAACCCACCACCCACATACCCCTAATCTAACCCAAACCCCCCTTACAAAAACCTAACACTAATCCCCTGAAGATCATCCTACCTTGAGTCGTCTTCACTCAGCCGAGCCACCGATGGAACTGAAGAGGACATCCGGAGCGGAAGAAGTTAATCCTCCAAGCGGCGCTGAAGAAATCTTCCATCCGATGAAGTCATCATCCAGGCGGCGCTGAAGAAAAGTCTTCGATCCGTCCGATGTCATCTTCAAAGAGGCGCTGAAGAGGTCTTCTATCCGGGCGAAGTCATCTTCCAAGCCGGGTCTTGAATCTTCCTTCCGCCGACGCGGAACCACCTTCTTCACCGACGGACTACGACGAATGACGGCTCCTTTAAGGGACGTCATCCAAGATGGCATCCCCTCAATTCCGATTGGCTGATAGGATTCTTTCAGCCAATCGGAATTAAGGTAGGAAAATCTGATTGGCTGATGGAATCAGCCAATCAGATTCAAGTTCAATCCGATTGGCTGATCCAATCAGCCAATCAGATTGAGCTCGCATTCTATTGGCTGATCGGAACAGCCAATAGAATGCGAGCTCAATCTGATTGGCTGATTCCATCAGCCAATCATATTTTTCCTACCTTAATTCCGATTGGCTGATAGAATCCTATCAGCCAATCGGAATTGAGGGGACGCCATCTTGGATGACGTCCCTTAAAGGAGCCGTCATTCATCGTAGTCCGTCGGTGAAGAAGGTGGTTCCGCGTCGGCGGAAGGAAGATTCAAGACCCGGCTTGGAAGATGACTTCATCGGATGGAAGATTTCTTCAGCGCCGCTTGGTGGATTAACTTCTTCCGCTCCGGATGTCCTCTTCAGTTCCATCGGTGGCTCGGCTGAGTGAAGACGACTCAAGGTAGGATGATCTTCAGGGGATTAGTGTTAGGTTTTTGTAAGGGGGGTTTGGGTTAGATTAGGGGTATGTGGGTGGTGGGTTTTAATGTTGGGGGGGGTTGTATTTTTCTTTTACAGGCAAAAGAGCTGTTTTCTTTGGGGCATGCCCCCACAAATGGCCCTTTTAAGGGCTGGTAAGGTAAAAGAGCTTTGAAATTTATTTAATTTAGAATAGGGTAGGGCATTTTTTTATTTTGGGGGGGTTTGTTATTTTATTAGGGGGCTTAGATTAGGTGTAAGTAGCTTAAAATTGTTGTAATATTTGTAACATGTTTGTAAATTATTTTTTTATTTTTTGTAACTTAGCTTTTTTTATTTTATGTACTTTAGTTAGTTTATGTAATTGTATTTAATTGTAGTTATTTGTAGGTAGTTTATTTAATTAATTTAATGATAGTGTAGTATTAGGTTTAATTGTAACTTAAGTTAGGATTTATTTTACAGGTAATTTTGTATTTCTTTTAGCTATGTAGTTATTAAATAGTTAATAACTATTTAATAACTATTCTAACTAGCTAAAATAAATACAAAGTTACCTGTAAAATAAATATAAATCCTAAGATAGCTATAATATAATTATTAATTATATTGTAGCTATCTTAGGGTTTATTTTACAGGTAAGTATTTATTTTTAAATAGGAATAATTTATTAAAGTATAGTGTAGTGTTAGGTGTAATTGTAACTTAGGTTAGGATTTATTTCACAGGTACATTTCTCTTTATTTTAGCTAGGTAAGCTATTAAATAGTTAATTACTATTTAATAGCTATTGTACCTAGTTAAAATAAATTGAAAGGTACCTGTAAAATAAAAATAAATCCTAAGATAGCTAGAATTTAATAATTATTTATATTGTAGCTATATTAGGGTTTATTTTAAAGGTAAATATTTAGTTTTAAATAGGATTCATTTACTTAATAAGAGTTAATTTATTTAGATTAATTTAATTAATATTTAAGTTAGGGGGGCTTTAGGGTTAGGGTTAGACTTAGGTTTAGGGGTTAATAATTTTATAACAGTGGCGGCGGCGTAGTGGGGGGCAGGATAGGGGTTAATACATTTATTATAGGTGGCGACGGTGTAGGGGGGGCAGATTAGGGGTTAATAAATTTATTATAGGTGGCGACGGTGTAGGGGGGGCAGGATAGGGGTTAATACATTTAATATAGGTTGCGGTGGGTTCAGGGAGCGGCGGTTTAGGGGTTAATACATTTATTATAGTTGCGGTGGGCTCCGGGAGCGACGGTTTAGGGGTTAATATGTATAGAGTAGCTTGCGGTGGGCTCCGGGAGTGGCGGTTTAGGGGGTAATAACTTTATTTAGTTGCGGCGGTGTAGGGGGGGGTCAGATTAGTGGTGTTTAGACTCGGGGTACATGTTAGGGTGTTAGGTGTAGACAGCTCCCATAGAAATCAATGGGATGTCTGTCAGCAGCGAACTTGTACTTTCGCTATGGTCAGACTCCCATTGATTCCTATGGGATCCGCCGCCTCCAGGGGTGGCGGATTGAAAACCAGGTACGCTGGGCCGTAAAAGTGCCGAGCGTACCTGCTAGTTTTTTGATAGCTAGCAAAAGTAGTGAGAATGTGCCGCACTTGTGTGCGGAACATCTGGAGTGACGTAAGAATCGATCTGTGTCGGACTGAGTCCGGCGGATCGATGCTTACGTCACAAAATTCTACTTTTGCCGGTCTCGAGCCTTTGATAACTAAGTCGAATCAGCCTCGCCACAAATACGCTGCGGAATTCCAGCGTATTTGAGGTTGACGGCTTGATAACTAGGCCCCTCAGTCCAAACATGATCACAAAAGTGTGTTTCAAAGTGCTTGAGCCTACATTATATAACTCATATTCATAAAAACGCGTTCCTGCTTAGGAGTTCAATAAGTAAGTGCAAGCATTTTGAAACGCACTGTTGTGTCAGTGCTTGGACAATGTCTCCTGTGGCCATTTCAGAGTGTTGCTTTGTGGATATGATGCTAAAAGACAGTTTACTAGAACGCCATGTGACTAATACTGCCTCTTCCACCTCTTGTTTCTTTTTCTATGCCTGATTTTCCTTTGTGAATTGCTGCATGTGACCAAGGCTCCAGTGGGAGCTGAAACGTTATGCTACTTTGGCATTAAAAGAGGGTGATTTTCCAAATCTCATGTGCTGGCTTTCTTTGCTGTGGGACTCTACGGATCTCCACCAGGTCTTGTCCCTTTGCAGTGTATATTCTTTTATATGTTTACTGGCCTGGCACTGAGTGGTTACAACAGTTGGTGAGTGCTGATCTTTTTCTCTATTTTATATATATATATATATATATATATATATATAAAATTAACTTAAACACATACATTTCAAGTTGGTCACATATAGGGGCCCATTTATCAAGCTCTGAACAGAGCTTGTGGGCTCATGTTTCTGGCGAGTCTTCAGACTCGCCTGAAACAGCAGTTATGAAGCAGCAGTCACAAAGACCGCTGCTCCATAACCCTGTGGCGGACAGGAATTCCGGAATTCAACCCGATTGAGTACGATCGGGTTGATTGACACCCCCTGCTGGTGGCCCATTGGCCTTGAGTCTGCAGGGGGCGGCTTTGCACCAGCAGCTCTTGTGAGCTGCTGGACCTTTGATAAATAGACCCCATAGTATCAGACCCTTGGGTGTTACAAGAAATTTCTGGTATTCTCATAGATTTCATCTCCACTACCATCCAACTTACTAGGCCCCATACCAAAGTTTTTCCCTCCTCAGGCATTCAAGCAATAAATTTAATTTTTCTAGTCAAAAAGAATAAACAGTCAGTTTCCATCTGTCATCAACCTAAAAACTCTCTTTCACTATGTAACCTAACAACACTTCAAGATGAAAGGCATTCACCTCCTCAGAGATTGTCTTCTAGACAACGATTGGCTTGTTTGTCTATACTTTAAAGATGCTTTTCTGACTATTCCTTTTCATCAAAACCACAAGAAATATCTCTATTTCTTTTAAAATCACACTGTTTAATAGTTCACCTGCCTCCTTTCAGCCTAATTTCCGCTCCATGGATTGTCACGAAAACCAGTAATAACTTGGTTACGATTCAGTGGAATCTTTCTCATTGTGTACTTTAACGACATTCTTTTTTTTTAATCAGGACATCCTGATCCTTGTTTCCCATCTATATTTTTAGAGTACCTATGCTTTATTATCAACAAAGAGAAATTGGTTCTCTTCCACTGTCAGAAACTGACCTTTTTGGGTTTCCTAATCAATCAGCACTATAAATTCTTCTCTAAGGCACTGGTGATGATCAAAAGCTATCTATTCAGTTGAGATGATATAAAATGATCCTCCAGCACTGCGAGATCACTAGCAAAAATTTTCAAAAGGCATATATTGCTATACTTCTCCAAGGGGCATGCCATGCATTTCTGTATGTGAAGGAGAGACAAGCAAAGTTCAATATAGCACTGTATGATATGACAGTTCTTCTGCATTTATACATGGTGCTTTGTATTCTATATTACTTTACACTTCAGATTATATTTAAACTTTGCACTTCATGTTTTGTATTTTATTTTGTGTTAAGCAGTATATTTAAAATTGTGATTTTACAAATTCTGATTATGCTTTCACAGTTTCTGTGTAACTTTAACAAATTAAGATCATACTTTATATATTTATGTGTATCTTTTACAAATTACATTGCACTTTGCATTGCTTCTATTTAAAATAAAACTGAAAATCTGTCAACTCCATTACTTATATAGACCTGATAGTCAAGCGGAATTATCAAACAGACACAGGGGTTAAGCTCAATGAATTTTCTAAGAAAAAGGGTAAAACCTGGGAGTCCCAAAAAATGAGAGATACATTCCATAGAAAGTAATAAAGCTCTCTGGGATACAAAAATTCACATAGGAGAAAGAAGGTAGCTCCGAGAACACCTGGGGTTGATATAAAGGTTTGATTTTTATCAATTACAAATTAAACTGAAATGTTTTCACTACATTTTAACTTGCATGTATCCATATTTTAGTACATGTTACTTTTTTTTTAGTTAAAATATGTGTATTTTGAATTTTAAACATACTGCAATTGCATACAGCTGGCAAGATAAACCAATGAGAACAGCTTGTTTAAAATGCTTACAACATTTCAATAATTGTGAAAGAGCTTCAGACATACCCTGGGAACTCTATTGTTAAGCATTCAGTGAGTTCCCCCCCATGAAGTATGAATTACAATTTTTCTCCAAGATGGAGAATCTTTAATCATCAGGCCTTAGTCTTGCCTTAAACAAACTAAAAAACATATAAAAAGAAATTGCCTTTCTTCTGAAGAAACCTTTGAGATCCCTGGCCCGAGTCATAGGACTTCTTTTGTCTTTGATTCATGCTATTTTCCCGGCTTCCTATCATTAGGGTGCTCTTTGTGGCCGTCCATCACAGAAGGCAAATCAATCTTTTCAGAGAAGTATCTTCATATCAACTACAAGGTATTATTCCCAGGTTCCTTTGCAATCAAAAGTTTCCTAAAATCCAACATTCCTGTTTCAGTCCTTCTTCATATGGACAATGTTTCTGTGGCCAATTGTTTTAAATGCCTCAGGGGAATAAAGTCCAAAATCCTCTCAGTCCTTACCAAGGACTTCATTCATTAATGTTTGAACAACAATATATAAGCAGAAAAATTACCCAGTTTTTTAAATTTTGTTGTGGACTGGCGTTCTCTTTATCTAAAGGACTCCAGCAACTGGAAAATACACAATCATTTATTTATATAATTTCCACTTGCAGAGGTCTCTTTTGCGAAGACACATTTGCTTCTCTGTCAAATTTCTAGATCAAAACCTATTTCAGCTTGAGACCAGACCCAGAAGCTGCATCCTAGATGCCTTTCTTCAGACCTGGCCTCCTTCAGGAGTTTATGCTTTTTCTCCCTTTTCCCTGATTCCACAGATTATTGTCTTCCTTTACAGGAATCAAATCTCCCTTCTCCTGCTTACACCCCTCTGGCAAACACAACCTTGGTACCCCTCTTTTCTGAAACTCACCTTCAATCTTACCTCCTATTTCCCCTCATCTCATCTAAGACCCTCTCCCAAACCCTCATCTTCTGATCATGGCAGGATCTCTGAGGTTATTAGGCAAGACTTTGTGAATGAAATCAAAAGACAAGGGCATCTCCTAGTGTAATACTGACAGGTCACAATGTATAAGCACACAAAAGTACAGGTACTCACAAGTGTGGCAGCCAACAGTTGTGCTAAGTGTGGTGGGCTGGGAACTCACAGTTTCCCAACTCACTGGTCACTGGTGAGGTGCAGCATTCCCCGGGGATACAGGAGAGGTACACGTGAAATCAAAGCTGCAGCTTTCAAAGTTTGGTAACTTGATTTTAATAAAATAGTTGTAAAATACAGGGTATAAATGCAACCCAAATGATTAAAAAAAAAGATAGCAATGCATTTCTCAGCCTTTTCTGTCTGTTTCCCAGCACACCTGTCAGTATTACACTAGGAGGCGCCCTTGTTTTGTGATTTCATTCACAGAGTCTCTACTTGAAGGAGAATTGTCTGTGGGATCTCCAACTTCAGATAGTATATTCCGTTGACCCACACGGACTGCCATTTTCAACAGATAAGACATTTGTGATCACTGTGGTACACTGTGACCACCTCTCTATCGCCTAGATTTAGAGTTTGGCGTTAGCCGTCAAAAGCAGCGTTAAGTTGTCCTAATGCTGCTTTTTAATGCCCGCTGGTATTTAGAGTCAGGCAGGAAAGGGTCTACCGCTCAAAGCCAATAGAATGCGAGGTCAACTTCAATCTGATTGGCTGATTGAATCAGCCAATCAGATTTTTCCTACCTTAATTACGATTGGATGATAGAATCCTATCAGCCAATCGGAATTCGAGGGACGCCATCTTGGATGACGTCCCTTAAAGGAACCATCATTCGTCGTTAGTCTGTTGGTTCAAGGATGGCTCCGCGTCGGCTGGATGGAAGATGGATCCGCTCCGGATGGATGAAGATAGAAGATACCGCTTGGATGAACACTTCAATCAGATGGAAGACCTCTTCTGCCCCGCTTGGATGAAGACTTCTACCGGATGGAGGACCTCTTCTTGCTCTGCTTGGATGAATTCGGCTCGGCTGGGTGAAGACGACTCAAGGTAGGGAGATCTTCAGGGGGTTAGTGTTAGGTTTATTTAAGGGGGGTTTGGGTGGGTTAGAGTAGGGGTATGTGGGTGGTGGGTTTTAATGTTGGGGGTTTTTATTTTTTAACAGGCAAAAGAGCTGATTACTTTGGGGCAATGCCCCGCAAAAAGCCCTTTTAAGGGCTGGTAAAAGAGCTGATTACTTTGTAATTTAGAATAGGGTAGAGAATTTTATTATTTTGGGGGCTTTTTTATTTTATTAGGGGGCTTAGATTAGGTGTAATTAGTTTAAACTTCTTGTAAAAAAAATTATTTTCTGTAATTTAGTGTTTGTTTTTTTTGGTATTATAGATTAGTTTATTTAATTGTATTTTAGTTTAGCTAATTGTAGATAATTTATTTAAGTAATTTATTGATAGTGTAGTGTTAGGTGTATTTGTAACTTAGGTTAGGATTTATTTTACAGGTAATTTTGTAATTATTTTAACTAGGTAGCTATTAAATAGTTATTAACTATTTAATAGCTATTGTACCTAGTTAAAATAAATACAAAGTTGCCTGTAAAATAAATATAAATCCTAAGCTAGCTACAATGTAACTATTAGTTATATTGTAGCTATATTAGGGTTTATTTTATAGGTAAGAATTTAGTTTTAAATAGGAATAATTTATTTATTTATAGTAAATTTATTTAGATTAATTTAAATTATATTTAAGTTAGGAGGGTGTTAGGGTTAGACTTAGGTTTAGGGGTTAATAACTTTATTACAGTAGCGGCGATGTTAGGGAGGGCAGATTAGGGGTTAATACAATTTATTATAGTGTTTGCGAGGCGGGAGTGCGGCGGTTTAGGGGTTAATACATTTATTATAGTGGCGGCGAGGTACGGTCGGCAGATTAGGGGTTAATAAGTGTAGGTAGGTGGCGGCGACGTTGGGGGGGCAGATTAACGGGTAATAAATATAATATAGGTGTTGGCGATGTTAGGGGCAGCAGATTAGGGGTTCATAGCGATAATGGCGGTGGTGTGGTACGGCGGTGTCCGGAGCGGCACATTAGGGGTTAATAATAAAATGCTTATTTTTGACTAGAGGTCTGACCTCTGGTTAATTGAGCTTAGTACAATGTGAACCTGTGAACTTACAGTAGTTTTAACCAGCCACATGTAATGGCTGGTTATTTAACGTGCACCCATAAATGGAAACCTCTACTTCCAGTGCCAGGTTGGTCAAGTGGATTATGTTATTCGCTGGAGTGGAAGATTCTTTCTCTGCTCACTCTGTTCGGGAAACTTCTGCCTCTAAAGCCCATCTTAAATCTTGCACCCTTCAAGACATTTTTAATGCTGCCGACTGGTCATCTGATTCTACTTCAGTTCAGTTTTATTTTAAACCAATCAATGATTCTGCATCCTTTTTTTTATAAGATAATTGATTTGTGTTAAACATGCAAAATATGAGCCTCTGTTCTTGTAATCAAATTGAGATTATCCTATCTTTTTTATAGGTGAATTTTGGTTTTATTAAAGACATGGGGGCCTATCTATCAAGCTCCAAATGGAGCTGATGCCCCGTGTTTCTGGTGAACCTGCAGGCTCGCCAGAAACAGCAGTTATGAGCAGCGGTCACAAAGACCGCTGCTCCATAACCTTTCCGCCTGCTTTGAGCAGGCGGACAGACATCTCCGTAAATCAACCCGATCGAGTACGATCGGGTTGATTGACATCCCCCTGGTGGCGGCCTATTGGCCGTGAGTCTGCAGGGGGTGGCTT
Organism: Bombina bombina; assembly: GCF_027579735.1. Classification (NCBI taxonomy): domain Eukaryota; kingdom Metazoa; phylum Chordata; class Amphibia; order Anura; family Bombinatoridae; genus Bombina; species Bombina bombina. Next base: position 764,630,238 of record NC_069501.1, read on the forward strand.
TGCACCAGCAGCTCTTGTGAGCTGCTGGTGCAATGCTGAATACGGCAAGCTTATTGCTCGCCGTATTCAGGGAGATCTGGCGGACCTGATCCGCACTGTTGGATCAGGTCCACCAGACTTTCTTAAATAGGGGCCACAGAAACAAATTTCCCCCCTTCTTTTTTTTTCTTCTTGGTTTCTTAATGCTATATTTAACATGTTTTGTTCTTTCAACTTTATCAAGCCAATGAGTTCCATTCAGCTAAATATGGATGACTTCCTTTTCATCATTGGTCCCACCTTCTACTGCATCTCATAAGTTTCATTCAACATTCAAGAGTTCTTCTCTCTCAAATAGGAAAATATTTCAAATGATTTTGAATTTGTGAATGAATTTTTATTACTGGTTGGTATTGTTTTGCCTTTTTGTTTCCCTTTTGTACTTACATTTTGCATAAAACTAGAAAGAAGGATTGGACTGTTTATGGATACTATGAACAATTCCATTGTCTGGTTTCTGCTGCACTCTAATCATTGGTCATTCTGCTTATGGTATTATTTCTCATATATTTATTAGGTTTTGTATTCTTTAAACAGCTGTCAGAGCAGTAAACTGAAAAGTTATGCAAAATATTTGTTTCTGTGTCTTTAAAAGAATCTAGATTATACCCACGCAAAAGCTAGGATCATCTGAATTTTAATGTTAGGCATATAATGGGAGTCCATGCGAATCATGGTTTCCAACCTATTAGCTCACAATAACAGCTGCATTTCTTATACATTCTTAATACATCTTCCAGGGTGTAAATAATTGCACCTATAACTTGAGTGGATTTAAAAACACAATCTGAAGGTAAAAGGAATCATGCTTCATAAACTGCAAAACCGTTTGATATTATGCTTTCATGGAAGCCAGGTGCATACAACAGATGAATTCTATTGGTGACAGAATTTTTTTTGACTAATATTAAACTGTAAACTTTTAATAAACATTTGGCAGGTGCAAGAGTAATATAAATATTAAGATACTGACTTTCCAAAAAAAAAAAAAAAAAAAAAAAAAAATGACACATGATGAGATTGGAAATTACTATAATAGCCCAAGATGATAGTTTGCCAAGCAGAATTGATTGTATATGTGTCCTTGATGCATGAAACTTTTAAAATGACATAAAAATCAAGTAACAAACTCCTTTATTACCTCTACCTATGTGTTTAACACCTGTGATTCTCTGCTGCCATGTTAAAAAAAGTAATAATAAAAATATATATATATAATATATGTATGTGTGTGTATACTGTACAGTATGTGGATCACCCAATCAATGATTGCTGAGAACCACAGAAATGTGCAGGGTGCATATGTATGCTTTTATTTTAATAAGTATTTTTAAGATGGTCTTTTATCCATTTACAACCAAAATGATCTTTTCAATAGAAAAAGTAGAAAATACAAGAATTAAATGATAGATACATTTTACATTTTAGAATTTTAGGTAACACTGAGTTAGAATTTTCAAATATATAGCCAGATTACAAGTGGCTTGAGCATTGCCTGCTACAGTAGTGAGCTTTTTGCTTACTTTGGATTGTGCTCATATTACAAGTTGAAAGTAGCATATTCGTGTAAACAAGATTATGAGTTCTAATCAGCATGGTTTTAGGAGAAATAGATCATGTCAAACTAATCTAATTCTAGATTCTACGAGGAAGTAAGTAAAAATATAAATAAAGGGGAATCAGTTGATGTGATATACTTAGATGTTGCAAAGGCATTTGATACAGTGCCACATGAGAGATTAATGCACAAAATTAAGGTACTGGGAATAGCTGAAAATGTTAGCTCATGGATAAATAACTGGATAAAAGATAGGGAGCAACGAGTAGTAGTAAATGGATCATACTCAAATTGGACAAAGGTAATCAGTGGAGTCCCCCAGGGATCAGTACTGGGCACTGTTCTTTTTAATATTTTTATAAATGACTTGGAGCAAGGATTAAATAGCAATATCTCTATTTTTGCAGATGATACTAAGTTAAGTAAAGTCATTAGGTCAGAGCAGGATGAACTTTCGTTACAAAGGGATTTGCAAAAATTAGAAGTATGGGCAAGTAAATGGAAAAAGAGATTTAATATGGGAAAATGCAAGGTTCTACATTTTGGAAGTAAAAATAAGCAGGCAACGTATTTTTTAAATGGGCCAAACAGAGGAGGAAAGGGATTTGGGAGTAGTAATAGATAATAAGCTAAAGATGGGTGCACAATGCAGGGCAGCGGTTGCAAAGGCTAATAAGATACTAGCATGTATTAAAAGAGGCATTGATTCAAGGGAGGAAAGCATAGTTCTGTCACTATATAAAGCCCTGGTACAATCTCACCTTGAGTATGGAGTGCAGTTCTGGGGACCAATCACAAAAATATTGCAGAACTAGAAAAAGTTCACAGAAGGGCCACAAAGCTAATACGGGGATTGGAGAATTTAACCTATGAGGAGAGGCTAGCCAAACTGGGTCTGTTTTCCTTAGAAAAAAGGCGCTTGAGAGGTGACATGATTACTTTATATAAATATATTCAAGGCCCATATACAGAGATGGCAGAAGCTCTGTTTATTCCAAGAAAATTGTTTGTGACAAGAGGTCACAATTTAAGGTTGGAGGAAAGAAGATTTAATCTCCTGCAACGGAAACATTTTTTCACTGTAAGAGCAATACAATTGTGGAACTCATTACCAAAGGAGGTAGTGAATGCCAATACCCTAGATCTATTTAAAAATAGTCTGGATACATTTCTGTATATAAATAAAAATCATGGATATGATTGCTACTATTAAATGGGTCACCTTTTAGTGTGGTTATTTAAGCTTAACTGTAGCTTTTTGTAAGTATTTTAGAATTGTATAGGTTGAACTCGATGGACTTCGGTCTTTTTTCAACCTTATCTACTATGTTATTATGTAAAGTAAACAGTTATCGCTTGTGCGTTAAACCCTACAAGCATAAAAAGCCAAACTTAAATATTGCGTGTGCAATAACTTATTCCACCATAAAAGTCAATGGAGCAAAAAAAGTGGGAAAAAAGTTGAGCTGAGCTTGGAATATCACAACCGTGTTATCATATTCTCCCATAGACTTCAATGGAGTGCGAAAAGTGGGAAAAAAAAGCTACTACCTGTGTGCAAACACAACCACATATTCTTAAAGGGACAGTCAACACCAGAATTTTGTTGTTTAAAAAGATAGATAATCCCTTTATTACCCATTCCCCAGTTTTGCAAAACCAACACTGTTATACAGGGAGTGCAGAATTATTAGGCAAATGAGTATTTTGACCACATCATCCTCTTTATGCATGTTGTCTTACTCCAAGCTGTATAGGCTCTAAAGCCTACTACCAATTAAGCATATTAGGTGATGTGCATCTCTGTAATGAGAAGGGGTGTGGTCTAATGACATCAACACCCTATATCAGGTGTGCATAATTATTAGGCAACTTCCTTTCCTTTGGCAAATGGGTCAAAAGAAGGACTTGACAGGCTCAGAAAAGTCAAAAATAGTGAGATATCTTGCAGAGGGATGCAGCACTCTTAAAATTGCAAAGCTTCTGAAGCGTGATCATCGAACAATCAAGCGTTTCATTCAAAATAGTCAACAGGGTCGCAAGAAGCATGTGGAAAAACCAAGGCGCAAAATAACTGCCCATGAACTGAGAAAAGACAAGCGTGCGGCTGCCAAGATGTCACTTGCCACCAGTTTCGCCATATTTCAGAGCTGCAACATCACTGGAGTGCCCAAAAGCACAAGGTGTGCAATACTCAGAGACATGGCCAAGGTAAGAAAGGCTGAAAGACGACCACCACTGAACAAGACACACAAGCTGAAACGTCAAGACTGGGCCAAGAAATATCTCAAGAATGATTTTTCTAAGGTTTTATGGACTGATGAAATGAGAGTGAGTCTTGATGGGCCAGATGGATGGGCCCGTGGCTGGATTGGTAAAGGGCAGAGAGCTCCAGTCCGACTCAGACGCCAGCAAGGTGGAGGTGGAGTACTGGTTTGGGCTGGTATCATCAAAGATGAGCTTGTGGGGCCTTTTCGGGTTGAGGATGGAGTCAAGCTCAACTCCCAGTCCTACTGCCAGTTTCTGGAAGACACCTTCTTCAAGCAGTGGTACAGGAAGAAGTCTGCATCCTTCAAGAAAAACATGATTTTCATGCAGGACAATGCTCCATCACACGCGTCCAAGTACTCCACAGCGTGGCTGGCAAGAAAGGGTATAAAAGAAGAAAATCTAATGACATGGCCTCCTTGTTCACCTGATCTGAACCCCATTGAGAACCTGTGGTCCATCATCAAATGTGAGATTTACAAGGAGGGAAAACAGTACACCTCTCTGAACAGTGTCTGGGAGGCTGTGGTTGCTGCTGCACGCAATGTTGATGGTGAACAGATCAAAACACTGACAGAATCCATAGATGGCAGGCTTTTGAGTGTCCTTGCAAAGAAAGGTGGCTATATTGGTCACTGATTTGTTTTTGTTTTGTTTTTGAATATCAGAAATGTATATTTGTGAATGTTGAGATGTTATATTGGTTTCACTGGTAAAAATAAATAATTGAAATGGGTATATATTTGTTTTTTGTTAAGTTGCCTAATAATTATGCACAGTAATAGTCACCTGCACACACAGATATCCCCCTAAAATAGCTAAAACTAAAAACAAACTAAAAACTACTTCCAAAACTATTCAGCTTTGATATTAATGAGTTTTTTGGGATCATTGAGAACATGGTTGTTGTTCAATAATAAAATTAATCCTCAAAAATACAACTTGCCTAATAATTCTGCACTCCCTGTATTAATACACTTTTTACTTCTGTGACTAACTTGTATCTAAGCATTTTCTGACCGCCCTAATCACATGACTTTTAGTTATCATCTATTGACTTGCATTTTAGCCATTAGAATTAGAGATTATGGGGGGATAATAGGAGTTAAGTAGTAACAGATATGGTCCCTTTTATTAGTATTACAACATATATATTTATACCTATATGTTATATTGAATATTGCCAAGTGGGATCCATATCTGATGTGGGATCTCAGAAAGCAGAACTAAACAACTAGAGAAACTAACGGCTAGATTTAGAGTTTGGTGGTAGCCGTCAAAACCAGCGTTAGAGGCTCCTAACGCTGGTTTTTACCGCCAGCTGGTATTTGGAGTCAGTCAGGAAAGGGTCTAACGCTCACTTTCAAGCCGCGACTTTTCCATACCGCAGATCCCCTTATGCTAATTGCGTATCCTATCTTTTCAATGGGATCTTTCTAACGCCGGTATTTAGAGTCTTGGCTGAAGTGAGTGTTAGAAATCTAACAACAAAACTCCAGCCGCAGCAAAAATCCAGGAGTTAAGAGATTTCTGGGCTAATGCCGGTTCATAAAGCTCTTAACTACTGTACTCTAAAGTACACTAACACCCATAAACTACCTATGCACCCCTAAACCGAGGCTCCCCCACATCGCCGCCACTCTAATAAAATGTTTTAACCCCTAATCTGCCGACCGCACACCGCCGCAACCTACGTTATCCCTATGTACCCCTAATCTGCTGCCCCTAACACCGCCGACCCCTATATTATATTTATTAACCCCTAATCTGCCACCCCCAATGTCGCCTCCACCTACCTACAATTATTAACCCCTAATCTGCCGACCGTACCTCACCGCCACTATAATAAACGTATTAACCCCTAATCCGCCTCACTCCCGCCTCAATAACCCTATAATAAATAGTATTAACCCCTAATCTGCCCTCCCTAACATCACCGACACCTAACTTCAAGTATTAACCCCTAATCTGCCAACCGGACCTCACTGCTACTCTAATAAATTTATTAACCCCTAAAGCTAAGTCTAACCCTAACCCTAACACCCCCCTAAGTTAAATATAATTTAAATCTAACGAAATAAATTAACTCTTATTAAATAAATTATTCCTATTTATATAAATTATAATTATATTGTAGCTATTTTAGGGTTTATATTTATTTTACAGGCAACTTTGTATTTATTTTAACCAGGTACAATAGCTATTAAATAGTTATTAACTATTTAATAGCTACCTAGTTAAAATAATTACAAAATTACCTGTAAAATAAATCCTAACCTAAGTTACAATTAAACCTAACACTACACTATCAATAAATTAATTAAATAAAATACCTACAATTATCTACAATTAAACCTAACACTACACTATCAATAAATAAATTAAATAAAATACCTACAATTATCTACAATTAAACCTAACACTACACTATCAATAAGTAAATTAAATAAAATACCTACAAATAAATACAATTAAATAAACTAACTAAAGTACAAAAAATAAAAAAAGCTAAGTTACAAAAAATAAAAAAATTAATTACAAACATAATAAAAATATTACAACAATTTTAAGCTAATTACACCTACTCTAAGCCCCCTAATAAAATAAAAAAGCCCCCCAAAATAAAAAATGCCCTACCCTATTCTAAAATTAAAATAGAAAAGCTCTTTTACCTTACCAGCCCTTAAAAGGGCCTTTTGCGGGGCATGCCCCAAAGAATTCAGCTCTTTTGCCTGTAAAAAAACATACAATACCCCCCCAACATTACAACCCACCACCCACAAACCCCTAATCTAACCCAAACCCCCCTTAAATAAACCTAACACTAAGCCCCTGAAGATCTTCCTACCTTTTCTTCACCATGCCAGGTATCACCGATCGCTCCAGGATCCGAAATCTTCATCCAAGCCCAAGTGGGGGCTGGAGATCCATCATCCGGCTGAAGTCTTCTATCAAGCGACGGCTGAAGAGGTCCAGAAGAGGCTCCAAAGTCTTCCTCCTATCCGGGCAGAAGAGTAGATCCGGACCGGCAACCATCTTCTTCCAAGCGGTCACAAGCGGCTCCATGTTGAAGACCTCCGGCGCGGATCCATCCTCTTCTTGTGACGTCCTAAGTCCGAATGAAGGTTGCTTTAAATGACGTCATCCAAGATGGCGTCCCTCAAATTCCGATTGGCTGATAGGATTCTATCAGCCAATCGGAATTAAGGTAGGGAAAATCTGATTGGCTGATTGAATCAGCCAATAAGATTGAGCTTGCATCCTATTGGCTGTTCCGATCAGCCAATAGAATGCGAGCTCAATCTGATTGGCTGATTGGATCAGCCAATTGGATTGAACTTGAATCTGATTGTCTGATTCCATCAGCCAATCAGATTTTTCCTACCTTAATTCCGATTGGCTGATAGAATCCTATCAGCCAATCGGAATTCGAGGGACGCCATCTTGGATGACATCATTTAAAGGAACCTTCATTCGGACTTAGGACGTCGCAAGAAGAGGATGGATCCGCGCCGGAGGTCTTCAACATGGAGCCGCTTGTCACCGCTTTGAAGAAGATGGTTGCCGGTCCGGATCTACTCTTCTGCCCGGATAGCATGAAGACTTTAGGATTTATTTTACAGGTAATTTTGTAATTATTTTAACTAGGTAGCTATTAAATAGTTAATAACTATTTAATAGCTATTGTACCTGGTTAAAATAAATACAAAGTTGCCTGTAAAATAAATATAAATCCTAAAATAGCTACAATATAATTATTATTTATATTGTAGCTACATTAGGATTTATTTTACAGGTAAGTATTTAGCTTTAAATAGGAATAATTTATTTAATAAGAGTTAATTTATTTCGTTAGATTTAAATTATAATTAACTTAGGGGGGTGTTAGGGTTAGGGTTAGACTTAGCTTTAGGGGTTAAAAAATTTATTAGAGTAACGGTGAAGTACGGTCGGCAGATTAGGGGTTAATAATTGTAGGTAGGTGGAGGCGACGTTGTGGGGGGCAGATTAGGGGGTAATAAATATAATATAGGAGTCGTGGTGTTAGGGGCAGCAGATTAGGGGTACATAGGGATAATGTAGGTTGCGACTGTGTATAGAGCGGCAGATTAGGGGTTAATAATAATATGCAGGGGTCAGCGATAGCGGAGGCGGCAGATTAGAGGTTAATAAGTGTAAGGTTAGGGGTGTTTAGACTCGGGGAACATGTTAGGGTGTAAGGTGCAGACTTAGGAAGTGTTTCCCCTTAGGAAACAATGGGGCTGCATTAGGAGCTTAACGCTGCTTTTTTGCAGGTGTTAGGTTTTTTTTTTCAGCTCAAACTGCCCCATTGTTTCCTATGGGGAAATCGTGCACGAGCACGTTTTTGAAGCTGGCCACGTCCGTAAGCACCGCTGGTATCGAAAGTTGCAGTGGCGGTAAATTATGCTCTACGCTCCTTTTTTGGAGCCTAACGCACTGAAAACGCAGCCATTCTCTGAACTCTAAATACCAGCGCTATTTAAAAGGTGCGGGGGAAAAAAAGCCAGCGTTAGCTACGCGGGTCGTTACCGACAAAACTCTAAATCTAGCTGTAATTCTATAAGGAATACAATAGGATTCACAGCAGAGATTACCACAAATTTTATATCATATGAACTCCAAATAGTGGATTCAGATAAAGATTATATTATATATTTAAAATTGTCCATATTATTCATACCTTTATATCTTTATTAGTGTGCCCAGGAACCAACATTCACATAATAGTAGCGAAAAGAAAGTTAAAAACACTTGAACCCAGTCATAAATGGTTAATATGCTGAAAAATCAGTAAATTCACTAGTGCCTGCTAGCAAATATCTGAAGTAAGCTAAGCCCTTACAATCCGAGGGCTGGTTAACTTTTAATCTAAGCAGGCACCATATAAACGACTATTAAAGAGAAATATCTAATTTAGACAAGGGTAAGCAAATTAAAAACGGCAGACAGGAGAGACAACGCTGCTCCTGCTGGACCCCTGCATTTTAGCCAATTAGTGCAGTGTCTGCCACTAGCCACGAGCGTGATCACAATGCTATCTATATGGCCTAAATGAGCTTGCTCCCCCCTGCTGTGAAAAGTAAATAAAATAGAGGCGGCCTTCAAGGGCTTAGAAATTATCATATGCACCTTCCTAGGCTTGCTTTCAACTAGAATACCAAGAGAACAAATCAAAATTGTTGATAAAAGTAAATTGGAAAGTTGTTTAAAATTACATGCCCTTTTTGAAAAATGAAAGTTTTTTTGGACTTGACTGTCCCTTTAAGTGTGCTAACCCGACATGAAAATATGAATATTTCACATTCCAATGTTCTTCACAGAGCAGAATATGTTCTATTTAGTTATATATATATATATATATATATATAAATTCAATCTAGACCTTTGCCTAGAGCAGCAATATATTTTACATATATTAATAAATAAAATATAATTATAAGCAAAAAATAGTATTTGCTTATAGTATAATAAATGTTTCTTTGTTTTTGTTACAGATAAAGAGCGCCAACGTTAAACGTACATTTTATAGTTGAAGGTTGGTTTCCATAGCAACTAATTGATTTTCAAGAGATCCGACATCTGATTGAAGAGTTAGCACAATGGTAACTTACACCTACACAAAAAGAGCAAATGCACGCACTGCGCAAAATATTTCACTGGAAACCTGCTACTAAAATGGAGCCATACACTGCTTTTAGTTGCCTGCAACTTCAGTAGATTATGGCTACATTTTTTATGGCTCAATGTAAGCGAGCCCTAAGTCTGTAAATACATATATACACATATAAATACATAAATACATTTGCACACATATGAACATCTACTTCTTTAGACATGTATATGGTGACCATATTGCCACTTTAACCCCTTAACGACCAAGGTCAGTTAATGACCAAGGGCGTACCATGTACGTCCTTAGGGGTTTCAAACGGTGGAAGCAATCCTGATTGCTTCCAGCCATTTTCAAGGTATTGCAGTGATGCCTCAATATTGAGGCATCACTGCAATACCTTTTTTGGCACACTGATGCAGGGTGTTTAGTGTAGAGATCAGCCTCCCACAGTTGTAGAGACTGTTGGGTGTGCGGGGGGGGGGGGGGGGAGTGCGTGTGCACGCCTGCGATCTGGCAGCCACAGTGGCGAAATTTGAAGTGGTGGGAGAGGGTGGTGGGAAAGGGTAGTGGGTGGCGGAGGAGGGGGGAAATAACTTTTAAAAAGGGATCTGTTAGGCGGTAGGGTATGGAGGGGGGCAGCTACACTACATAAAAAGTGGGGTTTATTTAAAAAAAAAAAAAAAAAGCCACATATGATTGCAAAGTGGGTACTGGCAGACAGCTGCCAATACCCAAAATGGTGGCAAATAGTTAGTGGGGGGAGGGTTAGAGAGCTCTTTGGGGGGATCAGGGAGGTTGGGGGATATGGGGGACCCTACACAGCAGAATATATTTAAAAAATAACTAAATTAAAAAAAGCCTTTATTTTAGTACTGGCAGACTTTCTGTCAGTACTTAAGATGGCGGGGACAATTGTGGGGTGGGGGAGGGAAGAGAGCTGTTTGTGAGGGATCAGGGGGTCGGATGTGTCAGGTGGGAGGCTGATCTCTACAGTAAAGATAAAATTAACCCTTCAAGCTCCCTACAAGCTACCTAATTAACCCTGTAACTGCTGGGCATAATACAAGTGTGGTGCACAGCGGCATTTAGTAGCCTTCTAATTATCAAAAAGTAATGCCAAAGCCATATATGTCTGCTCTTTCTGAACAAAGGGGGTCCCAAAGAAGCATTTACAACCATTTGTGCCATAATTGCACAAGATGTTTGTAATTAATTTCAGTGAGAAACCTAAAATTTGTTAAAAAATTAGTGAAAAAGTGAATGTTTTTTTTTTTTTATTTGATTGAATTTGGCGGTAAAAAAGTGTCATGAAATATACCATAATGGGCCTAGATTAATATTTTGGGTTGTCTACTACACTACACTTAAAGGGGATCCCAGAGAAACATTTACAACCATTTGTGCCATAATTGCACAAGCTGTTTGCAAATAATTTCAGTGAGAAACCTAAAGTTTGTGAAAAAGTTTGTGAAAAAGTGAGCGTTTATTTTTTATTTGATCGCATTTGGCGGTGAAATGGTGGCATGAAATATACCAAAATGGGCCTAGATCAATACTTTGGGTTGTCTACTAAAACAGATATACATGTCAAGAGATATTCAGGGATTCTTGACAGATATCAGTGTTCCAAATTAACCATCGCTAATTTCGAAAAAAAAATGTTTGGAAATAGCAAAGTGCTACTTGTATTTATTGCCCTATAACATGTAAACATTGGGTATTTCTAAACTCAGGACAAACTTTAGAAACTATTTAGCTTGGGTGTATTTTGGTGGTTGTAGATGTGTAACAGATTTTGGGGGTCAAATTTAGAAAAAGTGTGTTTTTATTTTTCATTTTTTCATCATATATTTTTTTTTTAAACTTTATTTATCAAACGAGGGTTACCATGTGGAGATATCTCTCCCATGAATCACAGAGTATACAGAACCAATAATATGTTACAATTGCATGTTTCCATTGGGATACTGGGGTTGCTTTGCTGCAAGTGCAGCTCTTACATTCAGCTTCTCTGTAGTTACTCCCAGAGTCTTTTCTCTTAAAACAAAAGGAGTTTTAAATCTGTGTCTTGGGAGATAGTCTTTTTGCTGTAACTGTCCATGGTAGGCCCCTCTTTTCCCATTTTTTCTCTCCTTCCTCCCCCCTACCTCCCCCCTCCCCTACCCCACTCTCTCAAATAATACAATGTTCAATAATAACAAAATAACAATAGTCAGAATCAAGCTCAGTCTCATCTCTTCATTGATCACGTTGAGACCTTTATAGTATACTACCACTACCTCATCTTTCGTGTTTCTCTTCGTATAAAAAGTTCCATTTGCCTCCCAGGTGTTGTTCTAATAAGACTTCAGTGTTCCTGAGGGGGAATAAAAGCTGTGTTTGCATAGTGATTTGTAGAGTGCGTATGTAGGGTTCCCATTTTTTCATAAAGGGCCTAGTTCTCAACTGTACATCTCTTAGGGTGTCTGCTGCTTCGTATGTAACCTGTTTGTGCATACTTGTCTTAAGTTGTGATAGTGTAGGGGTCTCTGGGTTCAACCAATTTTTGAATATGAGTTTCCTAGCTTGTAGGACAATGTTTGTGATCACTTTTTTCAGGGAGTTAGGTGTCAGAGCTGGGGCCTCTAGGAATACTATCAATTTGAGGGAAACCGTCACTTCAATGTGGAACGTGATTTTTATCCAGTATGCTATCATGCCCCAGAATTTCCGTATCATAGGGCAGCTCCACAGCAAGTGCGGCAAGTCTGCATCTGATGCTTTGCATTTCTTACAGTGACCGTCTGCGTCTGGTCTCCCTTTTTTGAAGATTTTGGGTGGTATGTATGCTGCTTGCAACAGTCTGGTGTGTGATTCTCTAGCAGTCGCTGATAAAGTTGCTCTTCTTGCATATTGTATGCTGCGCTGTTGTGATTTCAGTGTCTAGGGTGTTTGTCCATGTGTCACTGATGTGTTTGACTGTGGCTACGTTTGTTGGTTTCATGTGTAGTTTGTAAGTTGGGGATATAGACGTACCACCCTGCGCTGTCTTATGTAGCAGTCTGTTTATGTCTGAGTTTTGGTCAGTAAGTTCTGTATGTCGCAGTAGGTCGTGGATGTAATGTCTCGCTTGTAGATACGCAAAGTGGTGTGTGCGGGGCAGGTCGAATTGGGTTTGTAGTTCTTGAAAAGGTCTAACCTTCATATCTAACCCATTTATTAATTGGGACACGGAGGTCAACCCCCTGGTCCCCCATGTGGCAAACACTGGGGAATCAATCCCTGCGGGGAATCCTGGATTACCTCTCAAAGGGAGGTATTTCGTGTAGTTAGGGTTAAATAGAGATCTCTTGCACAGTTTCCACCAAGCATGGAGGGGTTGGGATAACAGTGGATAGTTTTTAACTAGCTTGAGTGTGTGTGTCGGTGCCATATGTGGGAGTGCTTGCAAGGACCATGGAGCTGTAACCTGTTTTTCAAGCTCTGGCAAGGTGAAGTGTCATTTCTCTGTCAACCAATCTAGTACATATTTAATTTGGGCTGCCTCACAGTATGCTTCAAGGTTGAGGACAGCTAAACCCCCCGAGGTAACCTCTGCCATCAGTCTAGAAGAATTTATTTTGTGTTTTTTCCCTGCCCATATGAAAGAAAGCATTGCTTTGTTAAGTGTCTGTAGATCCGCTTTATGGATGTTGTAAGGTACCATCTGAAACAAGTACAGGAGTTTCGGGAATATGATCATCTTGACGAGCGCGATCCTACCAGGTAGCGCTACCGGTAGTCTACCCCATCTGAGCAACATCTCCTGGAGTTCCTTTACTAGGGGACGATAGTTAAGATGGTACCACTCCCCGGGATTCTGAGATAGTTTGATTCCCAAGTATTTGAAGGAATGGGTGACTTGTTTAAAACTGTATGGTAGAGCGGTGCAGGGTGATCTCGGGAGCAGCCAAACAAGCTCCGATTTGTCGGTGTTATTTTGTAGCCAGAGATCCGGCCAAACTGGTGTATAATTTGCATGACGTGGGGGATATTTGTTTTTGGATTTTGTAGGTACAGAATCATGTCATCTGCAAAGAGAGACAGATGGCACTGGACTTTACCCACCCACAACCTCTCCAACTCCGCTCTGATCTTGATGGCTAGGGGTTCAATGGCAATGTCAAAAAGGAGGGGCGACAGTGGACATCCCTGTCTTGTTCCCCTACCCAGTCGGAAGGGGGGCGAGGGAGTTCCGTTAATCAAGATTGAGGCATGGGGGTTCGCGTACAGGAATTTAATTGTATTTGCAAAAAGGCCTTTGATACCAAACCTATCTAGAGTGCTAAAAAGATGGTCCCAGAGGACCATGTCAAAGGCCTTTTCCGCGTCTATAAGCAAAGCGCAGGCTTCGATGCCCTCGTCCCCACCCACCCTGGTTTGGTTCCAAAACTGGGTCTGTATAAATTGGAGCTTGCGAATATTTAACACCGCGGATCTACCCTTCACGAACCCCGTCTGGTCTTGGTGTATCAGCGAGGGTAGGGCTACCGCGAGTCTATCCGCCAGGATTTTGGTTAGTAATTTGTAGTCCTGATTTAACAGGGATATTGGGCAGTAGGATTGGGTAAGTAATTTGTCTCTGCCTTCCTTGGGAATCACACAGATGTAAGCTTCTGTGAAACGGGTAGAGAACTCTCCCTCCCCCTTCATGATTTTATTGAAGAGAGTGGTGAGTGTTGTCACCACCTCCTCTTTCACTAGTTTGTAAAATTCCCCAGGTAGTCCATCTGGACCTGGGGTCTTGTCGAGAGGCAGGGTGTTTATAGCCTTCATTATTTCCGTCTCTGAAATGGGTGCGTTAAGGAGAGTTAGATGTTCGTCTGAGATGGTGGGGTTGCGTATGGTTTCCCAGAAGGATGTTTTTTGTGTTTTGTTTATTGTTTCCTCACTGTACAGGGATTTGTAATAACTCATGAAAGCAGCTTGTATCTGTGGTGTGGTAGTGTGAATAGTATTCCCTACCTTGATGGCACCTATATATTTGTTAGGTTTAGCAAACTTAGTGAGTCTAGCTAGGAGCTTTCCTGTCTTATCTCCATGTCTGTAGAATTTTGCTTGGACTGCTGTCATTTCCCTGACAGTGTTTTGGTGTAGTGACAGGTCTCTAAGTGCTTTTGCGTCATTTCGTAGTTGGGTTTGGGTTTCGTAGGTATTTATTCCTAGCGCTAATAACCCTTCTCAATTGGGTCTCACTTTTTTGTTTTAGACGTTTTAGCCTGCTGATTGTGTAGGAGGATATAAGACCCCTCATCACTGCCTTGCCCGCCTCCCAGAGCAGTAATGTGTCATGTCGGTGTTCAGAGTTCAGAGTCACATAAGTTTTCCATTCTCCCGCAAGAAATCTCTTGAAATTTATGTCCCCGTATAGGTATGTCGGGAAGAACCACCTACGGGGTCCCTCTCTGTCTGGAGCAAGATTAAGTTTAAGGCTAATGTGGGCATCGTCTGATATGGTCGCGACATATATGGTAGTGTTGGTGATCTGTTGTCCTAAGGAGTGTGTTGTTAGGAATAGATCTATTCTGGATAGGGTGTCTTTGGCTGGGGTAGTGCAAGTGTAGCTTCTCTCTTCTGGGTGCTTATCTCGCCATATGTCTGTCAGTGCCAAAGAGTGTTTGAATTTAGACAAGGTCAGGGAATCTCTCCTCGCGTTTCTATAGGTCGTGTTATGTCTTGCAGCTGAATTAGGGTCTCTGAATCTGTCTGCTGGGGTTTGGGGGGCTATGTTGTAATATCCCCCCAGAATCACCGGAGAGTCAGCAAACTTTGTTATGACAGTGCTAAAAGTTCTCCAGAAGTCCTTTTTATCAGTGTGTGGGCCGTAGACCCCTCCTACGATAATGTGTTTATGTTTGAGTTCGATTTTTGTTAACACATATCTACCTTCGGGATCTGTCAAATGTTTTACTATAGTGTAGTCTAAATTTTTTCTAAAGAGGATAGCTACCCCTCTGGCCCTTTTCCCTTCGTACGTGGTGTGGATAACTTCTCCTACCCACCCTTGTTTTAGTTTCTGATGTTCTACGTTAGTCAAGTGGGTTTCTTCCAATATCGCTATGTCTGTGTTTTGATTTCTCAGATATTTTAGAATGGTTTTTCTTTTGATGGGGGACGTAATGCCCCCAACATTCCAAGACACCACTTTCATGTTGGAGCCTGTAGGGTGTATGTAGTGAGTATATAAGAGTGTGGTAGGAGGAAAACAGACTAGTTCTGTCTTTCTCACTTACCGCCAGCTGCTCAAGGGAGAGTGTGAGTAGCTATCAAGGTGTTCTATAGTAACTTTATTACTGATCGGCTCTCTGCAAAATTAAACAACAAATTAGTACGGTAGATATATACAAACACAAATATTATCTTACTTCCGTCTGTAGCAGCTACAGTTAGTGAGTTACACCAGCTGGTTCTGGCTCATTTTGACTTTAAACAGTAACTAAACTTGTAAACTTTCAAACTTTCAAACTTCACAAAATCCCAAAAGCCCTCCCCCCCTCCCCATTCTTGAAAAGGATATATATGCAGTGTTTAGCACCATTTTCAGTGCATTATGTCCCTCCAATCGGCCTTAGTAGGTTAAATAGTCCTAAGTGAGAGTTTCCAAGTCTCACTTGGCTTTGTCCTGCCTCAGGTGTCTTCGTCTTCATCTTGCTGGACTTGTGTTCGAACTGTGCGCCTCTTGGCTTGTTCTAGGAATAGCTGAAGATGTTTCGGAGATTCAAATATCTTTGGGCCCTGTGGCGTTTGAAGTCTCAATCTGGCTGGATACAGAAGTGCTATGGATTCACCTTGAGCTATAAGGTCTCTGCAGTAAGGCGTGAATTCTCTCCTTTTCTTCGAGACATCTGCAGAGTAGTCCTGGAAGATAAAGATTTTTCTCCCTTAAAAATCAATAGGTGTCCTTTGTCTATACGCTCTAAGTAGTAGCGTTTTATCTTTGAAGTTTAGGTAGCGCACCATTATCTGTCTAGGTGCACCTTCCTGCTGGGGGGCTCCTACTATGTGTGCTCTTTCTGCAATGCAAGGTATGTTTGTAGGTGGAAGTTTGAGTATGCCTGGGAGAACAGTCTCTACAAAGTTCATTAAGGCCCCCGAGAGAACGGATTCCGGCACCCCAACTATTCTAAGGTTGTTCCGCCTTGAACGGTTCTCCAAGTCATCAACTTTGGTTTGCAGTATTCTGTTTTGCCTTTGGAGAGTAGTGATGTAGGAGGCTGTTTCCCTATATCTTTCTTCTCCCTCCGCTGTTTTCTGCTCCACAGCAGTTAGGCGTGTTGAAAAGGCCCTGAGGTCTGTGGACAAGCTGTCCATGCCTGTCTGCAGTTGTTTAATTTTAGGCAGAAAAAGCGCAGACAGCTGTGATACAATAGGATGTGTGTCTTGCGCCAAGATTGCAGAGGTTTGTGGCAGTGACTGTGTCAGATCTTGGGTCTCTGTTTGGGTTCTTTGGCGCCTCTCTGAGTGCTTTTGCTTTCCTGCCATGTTGTCAGTCTTTTTGTTGTATGGGGTATAATATTTTTGCATACAGGCTGTTCACAGCAAAGATTCTGCTGCAGTTATAGTATGGTAGGAGAATTAAACTTCTTTCATAAGACTAGGAGGACTAGTTGCTATTATGCATCTGGAGGTCTGTGCTTGGGGAGGGGGGTATATTTGGCTCTGGACTAGTGTCATGTCTATTGTTTTCCCATGAACAGAATTTGTAATTGGAGTGCTGGCATCCAGTCTTAGCTTAGGGTGTGTGATACCTTAATTGTTTGGTTCTCAAGTAGGCCGGAATCAATTGTGGGTGTGAGGTTTTGCACTAATGCAGTTGCTCAAACTATGCCCTTTAGTGATTTTCCTTAAGTATTCAAGTGTCTCTGGTAGTAATGTCTCATGAGGTGGAACCAAGACTATTATGTTGTTAAGACAGGGTAATTCTTGTGTGTGCAGGATTGCGGGACATTCGTGGGGCTGATTGTTGCGTATTAACCTTTTAGGTGTCCCAAGATGGCGTCTCTTTTCGCGCCTTTCTGGCGTGTTACTGTATGTTGTGTTCCTGCCTGCTCACACCGTGTGTCCTTACCTCCCCTCCTCTCTCGGTATCTTCCGAGTGTCAGTGCTGCGACTCCGGTGTTTTGCGGCTCACAAGACTGCCGCGGCCCGCTACTTGGCGGCGTGTTTCTGAGTCTCCTCCGGTGATGGAGCAATGTTGTGGCTCCTGGCTCTTAGGGTTCCAGCAGTCGTCTGTAGGTGATGCTGCCAAGGATGCAAGCCTTTAGGGTCTGTTGCAGGGGTAAATCTTCCCGTTTACACACAGGTCGCACGGAGCTCTCTTCTAGTGCGACCTGTCGGGTTGCCCGCCCTCCGGAAGTCCCCCCATATTTTATATTTAAATATAAGTAAATTATAAGATATGATGAAAATAATGGTATCTTTAAAAAGTCCATTTAATGGCAAGAAAAACGGTATATAATATGTGTGGGTACAGTAAATGAGTAAGAGGAAAATTACAGCTAAACACAAACACAGCAGAAATGTAAAAATAGCCTTGGTCCCAAACGGTCAGAAAATGGAAAATTGCTCTGGTCACTAAGGGGTTAAAAAGGGACACATGTGAAAAATACATATGTCAGGGTTCTTATAATGGAACATTATTCAAAACCTTTCTTTAAACAGCCCTGACATACATATTTTTCATATGTGTCCCTTTTAAAAGCCGCAATATGGTACCCCTAATATGTATGTATCTCAATGTTAAAGCCCTTAATGTAGTTGGAGGCGGTGTAGGGGGGCCAGATTAGAGGTTAATATATTTAATGTAGATGGCAGCGGTGTAGGGGGGTCAGATTAGAGGTTAATATATTTAATGTAGGTGGTGGCGGTTTAGGGGGGGCAGATTAGAGGTTAATAACTTAATATATTTAATGTAGGTGGCGGCGGTGTAGGGGGGTCAGATTAGAGGTTAATATATTTAATGTAGGTGGCGGCGGTTTAGGGGGGGCAGATTAGAGGTTAATAACTTAATATATTTAATGTAGGTGGCGGCGGTGTAAGGGGGTCAGATTAGAGGTTAATATATTTAATGTAGGTGGCGGCGGTGTAGGGGGGTCAGATTAGAGGTTAATATATTTAATGTAGGTGGCGGCGGTGTAGGGGGTCAGATTAGAGGTTAATATTTTTAATATAGGTGGCGGTGGTGTAGGGGAGTCAGATTAGAGGTTAAGAAATTTAATGTAGGTGGTGGTGTAGGTGGGTCAGATTAGGGGTTAATAAATTTAATGTAGGTGGTGGTGGGGTCCGGGAGCGGCGGTTTAGGGGTTAATACACTTTAGGTATTGCGGTGGGGGATTGCGGTTGACAGGTAGATAGACATTGCGCGTGCGTTAGGTGTTAGGTGTTTTTTTTTGCAGGCATTTTAGGGAGTTATGGTGCTCCCATACTCAGCACAAGGCCTGCTATGGCTGCATTTTATGGCGAGGTGAAAGTTTTCTCCATTTTCGCTACGTAAGGCCTTGCGCTGGATATTGGATACCAAATTGTGCGGGTTTTATATGTTAGTCTATGGGGAAAAAAACTACGTCCAATGGTTGAAATATACGTGCCACATTTATATGCCGCACTGTATATAGGATACCAAACCCATGCAAAAAAACGACGTCGCCGGCTTTTGCGGGCGACGCTGCATATCGGATGGGGCCCAATGTATTTGAAAATTTTTATGGATCCTCTTAGAGCATGACAAAAAATTTAATAAACTTAATCAACAAAGTTCAGATTATCTACTAATTCATATGGAAATTATAAAAGCATATACTGTAGTGCCTTTTAAAATTTGAAGAGAAAAAGGATTAACTTTCATAAACCAAAAAGTAGATGGAAATTTAAATATTAGATTATTTGAGGCACTTAACAAGATACTTAATACCTAACAAACATGAATTTTCATACTTTCAAGTAAAACATTATGTAAAAAAAATTTAATAGAGGTGACTTAAAACTGGAAGAAAATAGATACTAATAATTAAAATCAACATAAAATATACCAGCTCTATAAATGTGTTATAAATGAACAAGCTGGGAATATTTAACAGAATTTAGCACTGAGGTGGTAAACTCAATTACAGGAGAAAGTCACACAAGACTCAATCATGAAAGTATAGTAAATGTACAAAGTATGACACTTTCAGCTCAATATAGAATATTTCATATTAAATTAACACATCAAGCTTATATAACACCAAATTCATGACAGTGTTGTATACAATTTAAGCTTGTTTATGCTTAAAATGCAGAATGGGAAAACTGGACTTAGTACATTTAGTGGTGATGTCCAAAAATACAGCAGTTTTGGTATATAGAGTTTTCTATTGGATCAGCAAGATAATATTTTTATAGAAAAAAAGGAAAGGCTTTAATAAATAGAAATATAATACATTTAGGGCCAGATTATGTTTGGAGCTCGTTAGTGCGAGGAGCATAAACGCGATTGTTCTTTACGCTGGAATCCATATTACAAGTGGCACGCAGTTTAAATTACTGCAAATTTGTTTACGTGAATTTGCTCTAATTTATACTCTGAATATTTTCTATGGGTGGCAGTAATCACCAATGTCCACTCATATTACAAGTTGAAAGTAAAGTATTACAAGTTGTAAGTATTGCAAGTTGAAAGGTCACGTAAAGAGTTTGGCCAGAGGAAACAGTTGCACTAAACTATTATATTAACCATTAAATCACCACACACTCCATCACAAAGTAACCCACTACACTATTAATTCCATCCTCATCCCAGTGATGGTCCATCTTCATCCTGGCAGCAATCGTCTTATCTTCATCCTGGTGGCGATCTTCATCCATCTTCTTATCTTCCATCCCCAAAGTCCTTTTCATGTGGTCATAGCCTTGCATGCCTATTGGTTGATTTTACATTTCAAATTCAAATCAGCCAATAGAAAAAGCTTTCATTCTATTGGCTGATTTGAATTTGAAATTGAGAATCAGCCAATAGTGTTGCAAGGGTACCCGCAGGGATGAAAGATAAGAAGATGGATAAAGACTGCCACCAGAATGAAGATACAAAGATCGCCACTGGGATGAAGATGGATCACCGCTGGGATGAAGATGGAGCCCCCCTGCCCGGGTTTAGTGTTTTTTTGGATTATTTTTATTTTAGATAAGGTTTTTTTGGTTTGTTTTTTAATCCTTGGAGTGCTAATGACAGCTCGGAGCCGTCACAGAGTTTCCCACTCTGGTGCTAATAACGGCTCAGAGCCGTCACTAGCACTCTCCCACCTTAGGGAAATCTGGGGGCTCCCACCCACTCCTACCCCGGCGATCGTGCCTGTAGAGTGACAGGCATCTCCGGGGATTTCTGTTTTGCATGGTGACGGAAACGTGTAATAACGTGATGACGTCACTGCGCAACTTTATTTATACTTAACAATGTTAAGTATAGGAGCAGGGGGGATGCTGCTTAGAAGCCTGTATCTCAGACATCTAAGCAGCTACAGACCCCCAAGACCCACCATTGGTAAGGTAATCGCCAAACCTTTGCAATAGTGTAAATCTTGGGGGTCTGACATTTTTTTTAAAAAAGTTAAAAAATGTTTGTTCAAAAAATAAAAAAAAACTTTAAAAATCTTAGCACCCAGGTGGGAAAGTGCTTTCAAAGCACTCAAAGGGTTAATGGGCAGTGTAGAGTTTTATAGACTATTTTTTTTTTAAGAAACAGAGCTGATGCTTTAGGTCAATACCCTACAAAAGGCCCTTTTAAGCGCTATTTTTGAAGTTTAGTGTTAGTATAGTTTTTTTATTTTGGGATGTTTTTTAAGTGTTTTTTTTTCAGTTAGGTTTTCATGTTAGGTTTGATAGTTTTAAGGTAAAGTTAAGTTTTTTATAAGCTTTTTTGTTAAAGGTACTGTTTTTTTTTTTACAGGTAAGGTTAGTCTGTTTTGAGGTAACTTAGGGGGTGTTAGGTTAGGGGGTTTAGATGTTAGAAGATTACTTTGGGAAGGGGGGTTGTGGTGGTTTAGAGGTTAATAGTGTAGTGGGTTACTTTGTGATGTGGGGGGGTGTTGTGTTTAGGGGTTAATAGTGTAGTGGATTACTTTGTGATGGTGGTTGTTGGGGTTTAGGGGTTAATAATGCAGTGGGTTACTTTGGGATGGGGGAGTGGTGGTTTAGGGTTTAATATTGTAGTGGGTTACTTTGTGATGTGGGTGTATGGTAGCATAGGGGTTAATAGTGTAGTGGGTTACTTTGCAATATGAGGGTGTGGTGGTTTAGGGTTTAAAAGTGTAGTGGGTTACTTTGTGATGGGGTTGTGGCAGTTTAGGGGTTAATAGTGTAGTGTGGACTTTACTGTGGGCTATGCGGCATGTAAGGGGTTATTAGAGTAGGGGGCTTATGACGATTATGATTTAGCGATAGTATGGGTGTTTTTCTCTCTCCATTGAAGTCTGTGGGAGAGTACGTTAACATGCTTGTGATATTGTAACTTCTGCTCTTTGCCTGTATTCGGTTAGAGAGCTTGCGAAAAACATTTACTTTCAATATGTGCGCTACCCGACGCATGCAAACAGCAGGACTCGAGTGGACTTAGCTTGCGAGCAGTGTGGTAATTACCGCTCCACTCCTAATCTAGCCCTTAATTATTTTAATAAGTAGGAAATGTATACTGAATCTTTGGAAATTAAACAAACACCTCAGTTAGGAATTCTGCTTCTGAGGGAATTCTACTTCTGAGTGGCTTCAAATGGTCATCAGGCTGCTGCTTCTTAACTTGTTACAACTGTAAATGGCCATTTCACAATCCCCCCAGAGTTTTCTGACCATGAAGATTGACAGCATTCACAGGTGGCGTATTGGGCCTTGGTAAATGCCAGCAGCATATTTCAGGCAATGCCAGGTAGATAAGATGGAGATTGTGTGGCTTGTGTAAGTTTTTAGTCTTTTTATTTAGTAATGCATTACAGCTAAACTGTTAAGGATATTTTTGCTTATATTATAGATAAATGAATCCCTATTTTTGGAGGCTAATAAGCTAACCAATTTCATTTTTACTCTTGCATGATTAATCACAATTTGTAACTCAGTCAATCTGTACATTTAGACTTGCCTGGCTAGGCTAGGACAGGCTTTTCCAGTGTTTCTCAACCCCAGTCCTCATGTGCCCCTAATAATCCAGAATCTCAACTAGATCACAGGTGAACCAATCAGCTGGTCATTAACCATGGTTATCAACCAGTTTTAATCCATTGGCTGATTATTTCACCTGTGCTCTGGTTATTCCATTAAACTAAATTATGCACAAGGTAACCCTGATATATGTAATATGATAGTCAAAACAAATGTATTATTACAAAATAATAATAATACATTGTTTTAAAAAAATAAAATTCAAAATAATGTATGTTCAGATTATTGTAACATTATAAAATCGATCCAAGGGAATGATATTCTGAATAGTAAATACCAATGCTACCTGGATATATTTATAAACTTTAAGAATTCCTAGTATTACAAAAAACTCTAAATACACCAACTGTTGATGTGGTTATTTTTCATGTATGCATGAAAAAGTGTATTAAAGCAATGCTAAAGATTTACGGATATGTGGATAAGGAAACGTCAATGTATACAATAGACACAAAAGTTATGTAAGTGGTTAAGAATTTTTTATTTTTTTTTAACAAAAAAAGGACATTGCATTGTAAACATGCACACACACCAGTGGTTTTGTGATATTCTTAGTAATATCACAGATGACTTCACTTATGGCAAACTTTGACCTCCTTAACAACATCATTGATCAGATCATAGATTATAACATAAATGTTATAATTTCACTTCTAATATTTTTTATAACAATATTGATAATAAAAGTAAAAGGTTAAATAATAATAATAATAATATTTTAGAAAATATTGTATTGTAATTAGACATTTAGGGGTCAATAACAATCTATTGTCTGTTCTTTTCTTTTGGTTGGATAATTTTTTTTTTGGGGGGGGGGGTGAGAATGCATTTTTGTTTACCGGAAAAAGACCTATTTTTAACATGTTTTTTGAGAATTATAGATTTCAATATTTCAAGGCCCTTGATAAATCCAAAAATTGCCTTTTAAACAAATTTGCAAGTATAAAAAATAATATTATGAATTCGCATTGCAATACATTTTGAAATGGCCACAAATACCATTTTAGGGATGTTTTTGCATATACAGTCAAAACTCATCAAAGTTCAATTTATTGCTATTGTATAGTCCATTGACAGTGAGCAGGACAGACATTTACATATGTATATGTATTAATACATAATAGAAATGGCATGATTTTTTTGTAATTCATACACACATTTTTTTGATTGCCAATTACAGCACTGTCATCTTTTTATACAGGAATTCAATAGACAATCATTTTTACGTGATTGGGATTTACCGCTTTTCCATTACGTCATGTTTTTAAAAATCCCAAATTACAGTATGTAGAACCTTGTGTCACTATCTTCTTACAGTAATAGATATTGGATAAAGACTGACCTCATTCTCTACAATGATGTTTAGGTTATGGCAACAATTTTGTGGCAACATTATCGCAATGGCGTAATCCTCATAACTTAGTGGTTTCATGATCTACAGTACGAGGACTGGTAAAACTTGATCTAGAATATTATTTTAGTTACATAAACTTTCTTCTAACAGAAAGTTATTTCTTGCATTCTTCTTCTTAATTTCTTATGTATACAATAGTCAAACTGGAAAACGGTGCTTTTTGGATCAATGATTGGAAAAAAAAAGCCCCAAAAAATAAAATAATAAAAAATAAAAAAACTAATTTTAAATTATTCAAAGTGTCAATGTAATCATTGCGCAAATATGCCTAGTATATCAAATATGCTTATAAACAAATGGAATTAGGATTATTTACCATTTATCAGGATGGATTTGGATTACAATAGGTTAATCTCATATGTGTAAATGATGATTTCCAGTACACACTGTGCCAAGGGGTTAGCACAGAACAATTGTTTGTAAACTTAATAAGTGTAGAAAAATCATTCTAAATGTCAATTTTGGTTGGATTCCCAGTTTCTATAGTTTCTACTTGTTTACTGCTGTGAGCTTTTAGCAGCCAAATCCATTTTAACCCCTTAAAGGGACACTGAACCCAATTTTTTTGTGTGATTCAGATAGAGCATGCAATTTTAAGCAACTTTCTAATTTACTCCTATTATCAAATGTTCTAAATTCTCTTGGTATCTTTATTTGAAAAGCAAGAATGTACATTTAGATGCCGGCCCATTTTCGGTGAACAACCTGGGTTGTTCTTGCTGATTGGTGGATAAATTCATCCACCAATAAAAAAGTGCTGTCCAGGATTCTAAACTTTTTTTTCAAATAAAGATAGCAAAAGAACAAAAAAATAATAATAATAGGAGTAAATTAGACATTTGCTTAAAATTGCATGCTCTATCTGAATCATGAAAGAAAAAATTTGGGCTCAGTGTCCCTTTAACAACCAGCACCGTACTATGTATGACGCTGATGTCCTGGACCTCTCTCTGCAGCAATTTCGCTAAAAGTAGTGAGATCATGCTATTTCTGCATGCCCCATGAGTGTGGCAGTGCAGAAATAGACGGACAGAGTTACTGATGCTGAGAGGACCACTCTGTGGCCCTCTCTTCATCAGACAGAGGTGGTGCCAATCTTTGGTAGTGTGGGAGGGTTAGGAGGGAGGCGGTTGGGCAGTCCATTGCTGGAGGGGAGTGGGTGGGACTGCTACGCTTTGGAAAAAAAAGTTTACAGAGGCAGTGAGTGGGAATGCAGGTTGGGGGGAGGTGGGAAATGGGGCTCCTATAGTGGAAAGGGGATAAGAGGGTGTGAAAGAGATCTGGAAATATTGAAATAATTTTCCATGAGACCATTCAATTATACAGCAGATACAGCTTTGGAGCCTTTGTGGTGCAGCCTCACTGTTGCAAGCGTGAAAACTGTGAGTTAAGAATCAGAGTCAGTGGAGTTAAATTATACTGGATAAGTCAGCCCTACTGTCAATCAATTGGCTGCATTAGAGCAGATTTCAGGCTATGCAAGGATTTGCTGGTGTAATGATAAATGTGGGCAGTGAATGCTGCTTGCTTACCCTGAACCCCAGCAGACAAGCTTCCTAGCTTTGAAACTTTTAGGGGCTAAATGCCATTGGGTCAAAATTGTAACATTTTCTTCAAAATATTTAAAGGGAGGGTTTTTATTTAATATTTTTTATAGAAAAGAAAGAGTTCCTTTAAAGCAACATCAGCAAATGCCATGAGATTCAGAGGCGTAATGATCTCATAAAATCGTTTAGTTAGGATGAGTGAGTATTGAATTTTGGAGTTGCAAGAAACCAACCAATTTGTAAACATACATAGATATGTTTGATAGTTCAGATTTGCAATAACACTGGTTTAATAGGGATAATAGAAGAGAAGATGGCTGTGGAATGTATAGGATGACATATGACAGTTACATATACTGGATTCCTTTGCAGATAAGTTATATTTGGTACCAATGTAGAACATATGTTAATTAGATCATCTTACCCCAAAGACATCCCATAATTCTAATATAAAGCACCAAGATTAACTTACCTGGTTCACATCTATTCCTTGGTTACAAATGACACCAATTCATCATGCAAAGCACCTACTACTGTATAATCACACACATTTTGAAGCACCTAACCAACCTGACACTTACAGTAAACAAGCCCATTGTGGAATCTACATCCTTAATCCCCACCCATCACCTACCACCCACCACCCAAGTTCTGAATTTCCAGGTTTTAGGTTTTGCACACGCTTAAAAATATACTATTTTGAGTTATCTATGTTATTATACATTTTTACATTATGATTACATTGTTGTACAAATTCAATGCTTCATTATAAACCCATTTTTTTTAATTATATGTTAATTTGTATTATAGGATTTGACAATCATTGCCACATGTATCCTGTAGTAGTTTTTTAGTTTTTGATCTTGAAAATGTTTTTTTCCCCATATTCCATTGCAAGACATCAGCATTAAACATGTAAAATCCAAATAACTATGTGAACATTGCTTAAAATTTGGCAGGGACATGAAGTCTTTTGGCTTGTGATACCTGTGAATAGATATTTAGTGCCTTTATAAAATATGTTTTATTTCTCTTTGATCATAAGTAAGCAGATTTGATTTTTTTGAACAAATAGTATTCAACATGTATAATAACTTGATGACTGATAGAAGTTTTACTTTACAAACTTTCTGCATTGCATAATCAATAGTGATTAACTTGGCTGACTCAGCCCTTACTCTCTTATTGAAGATTGTCTGAATGTAGCCAAAGGTGTATGGTATTTATCATTAGTTATCTTAGACTCCCCAGCCTGTAATCCATGCTTTAAAAAGTATTTCATACAGAAGCTGTCCAACCAAATAGATAATGCTTCTTGAAACAGACATAGAAAGATACAGATTATAGTTTTTGCTTGCAAATGTTCATTCACATCGTAATCATTCACACACTAGCTTCTTGTATATTGACATGTTAAAGGAATGCTACAATAAATATTTTATTTGTTGCACAAAAGAGTAAAAAATATATTTAAATGTATTATTATTATTATTATTACTACTATTATTATTGATAAGAAATATGTTTTACTTCTATAATGATGTAGGTGGTTCCCTGTAGTACCAACACAGTTTTGGGAGTTCTCCTTATTCAGCCAGTGAGCAATCTATTAAATGGGCATACAAAACTTAGCAGGCCTAAGATAGTACCCTTAGTTTAAATTTGGATTAGTATAGTATTATAATGTTATTGGAAACAAAAGAATAATTTAATTATTAATTTATTTTCCAGAAAATATTTAAGTAGGAAATGTGTTACAGTGTTGTGATATATTCTTTAAACATAAATGTTAATGCACACAACAAAACAAAACAGTGGTGCCATATGGCCAAGTATAGTCTGATTTTTAATGAACAATCAAAAGAAATAGATTCATAGACAGTTTCAGTGGCACCTAATAGACGCTCAATATGCAGTCTGGAACTTCACAGACATCCAGCTGACTGATCACCACGTCAAAGTAGGAACCAAATCAAATGATTTTAAAGATGTAGGTTCTTCTAATATTAGGCTAAATTACAAGTGTAGCACTAATTTATCGCAAAAAATAATTAGCCATTACAAGTGGCTGGTTATTGCTACCGCGATCTCTGGTTAATTTTATAAATGTGCCCCAAATGCCCCCAAAATACAGTGGTGCATATTTTATTAAAAAATAAAAATTAAAACATTTTTATTTTTTAATAAAATAACTGCACCAGGCAGATATTGGGGTCTAAAGGGACTTTACATTGCTGTGTGTTTCAAGTAAATATATATGTATATGCTTATATACATATACAGTCATGGCCAAAAATATTGGCACCCCTGCATTTCTGTCAGATAATGCACCACTTTGCACAGAAAATTGTTGCAATTACAAATATTTAGCATTCTCATGTTTATTTCTTTTGTTTGTATTGGTATGACACAAAAAAGTGGAGAAAAGAAAAAACAAATTTGAAACATTCCATGCAAAACTCCAAAAATGGACTGGACAAAATTATTGGCACCTTCTCAAAATTTTAAGAAATAATTGCATTCCAAGTTTGTGATGCTCCTGTAATTTGTAATTATACTCACCTCTATCAATTAACAGGTGCTGACAATATATAGAAATCACACCGGCAACCAGTTAAAATAGTGAAAATTTGACTCAACCTTTCTGTTTTTTGTCTGTGTGAGCCAAACTGAGCATGGAGAACAGAAAGAGCAGCAAAGAATTGTCTGAGGATTTGAGAACAACAATTGTGGAAAAGCATGGACAATCTCAAGGTTACAAGTCCATCTCCAGAGATCATAATGTTCCTGTGTCTACTGTGCGCAACATTGTCAAGAAGTTTACAGCCCATGGCACTGTAGCTAATCTCCCTGGATGTAGACAAAAGAGAAAAATTGATCAAAGGTGGCAACAAAGGATTGTTTGAATGGGAGATAAAGAACCTTGATCAACTTCCTGACAAATTCAAGCTGACCTTCAGACACAGGGTACAAATGTGTATGATAGGAGACCAAGGAGGACCCCACTGCTGACACAGAAATATAAAAAAGCCAGATTGGAGTTTGCCAAAACTTACCTGAGGAAACCAAAATCATTTTGGGAGAATGTGCTGGGGATAGATGAAACAAAATTACAGCTTTTTGGTAAATCCCATCATTCTACTGTTTTCAGAAAAATAAATGAGGCTTTTTAAGAAAAGAATACAGTCCCTACAGTCAAACATGGTGGAGGTTCACTGATGTTTTGGAGTTGCTTTGTTGCTTCAGGCACTGGATGTCTTGACCGTGTGCATGGCATTATGAAATCTTAAGACTACCAAAAAATTCTGTGATGCAATGTAGGGCCCAGTGTCAGAAAGTTGGGTCTCCATCAGAGGTCATGGGTCTTACAGCAGGACAATGACCCAAAGCACACTTCAAAAAGCACACAGAAATGGTTTAAAACAAAGCACGGAGAGTACTGAACTGGCCAGCAATGAGTCCAGATCTCAATCCCATAGAGCACCTGTGGAGAGATCTCAAAACAGCAGTTGGGAAAATCAACCCTTCCAATCTGAGAAACATGGAGCAGTTGGCGAAAGAAGAGTGGTCCAAAATTCCAGTAGAGAGATGTAAGAAACTCATTGATGGTTAGAGGAAGCAATTTATTTCAGTTATTTTTTCCAAGGGGTGTGCTACAAAATATTAGTTGAGGGTGCCAATAATTTTGTCCAGTCCATTTTTGGAGTTTTGCGTGGAATGTGTCAGATTTGGCTTTTTTGTCTCCACTTTTTTGTGTCATACCAATACAAACAAAAGAAATAAACTTGAGAATGCCTAAATATTTGTAGTTGCAACAATTTTCTGGACGAAGTGGTGCATTATCTGACAGAAATGCAGGGGTGACAATTTGTTTGGCCATTACTGTATATTTATGTGTTAATATGTGTATGTACACATATTAACACATAACTATATATTTATATAAGCATATATATTTACAATTTGCTGTCATCGCTGCACAACTTACCCCCTTCACTGCACTAGCACTAGTTCTTATGCCGAGCTCATGTTCACATTGCTGTCAACTTGAAATACCAGTGAACATTAGCGTGCGCTAGTATTACTCAGTGGATTGCAAATATAGCTTTCACAAAAGTGATATTTAGCGGTCCACTTGTAAGCTGGCCCATTGTTTGTAAAGAAGAAAGTAAACATAAATGTTTAGCAAAACATTTATTAAAATCAATAAAAACATTAAAAACAGCTACACGTTTCTCAGGCTTTTCCAAGCCAGGGACCAGCAAAGGCATCACATATAGAAGATACATTATCATTATTGTTGAAGTGGTGCAAGTCTATGGGCTCCATTTAACAAGCAGCGATAGCTGCTTTGATGACCCAGCATTTCAGTCTCTCTCAGAGCATCCTGAAACAGTAGTTAAGAAGCAGTAGTCGTAAGACCACTGCTACATAACCTAGCATTGATACTTTAGGTCATGGATTACAATGATTGACAGCTTCCTAGCAGGGAACATTGCACTTTAGCTGCACACAGTGTAATGCTGCCTGCTTGCCGTGAGGCTGGGTGGACGAGGTTCAAGACGCTGAACCATGTTCACCTGGCCCTTGATACATGGAGCCCTATGACTGTTTAATGGATTCTAATTGATCCTTAATCATTTATAGTTTAACTCCCTTTTAATTTTGTATTAATTCCTTTTTGGAGGACACCCCCTATGTGTGTGTATATTTTACTCAAATATAATAGAGAACTGGTGATCATACTGCAAAGTGTGTACAATATAGCTTAATACATAACTCATAGTTTTGAATAAATTTTGTTATTATTTCATTATATTTATGAAGTTAATTTCACAATTATGAAGTTAATTTCACAATTACATATTTAGAAATGGCAATGCTGTATTATTTATTGCCTGACAATATTTGAACAAAATGCATTTTTAAATTAAACTTGCTTCATATAAAAGTTTAAACACAAATAATACGTTTTCCAGAAAACATTTTAATAATACTACAATGAGAAGTGTACCACACACAAAAAAACATTAAGTATCTGTTCAGCTTCAAATTCAAATTATCATTCCACGTTATAAAGCTTTCCTATGCATATTTGTTCTTGAATTCAATCCAATATGGCTAATTTGAAAGTTATCATTTCTTCAAAGGGATTCTGAAATAGTTTTTTTATTTGGCACTTTTGAAAACCTGAACATAATAGGAAAAATAGGAGACCATATCAATATCATTCCGAGCTAACTCACACAAGTGCAACTTCTTAATTTGTTGATTCTGCTGACCAGTTGTATTTGTTGGTGTCTTTACTTGTGTATTTGCTTCAACTGTCCTATTGAGATGCTAGAGGAGGAAGGAAAGAGAAAACAAGCAACTGACATTAATTTCCCAGTAGAGATGGTATAGGAAATAGCTGCTGAGAAGAAAATCTATCTTGTCTTTCCATTAGGAAAAAAAAATGGTACAAAAGAGTAGCAAACATAGCAATGTCATTGGCTGTATTGATTGCATACATTTTGCAATTTCTGTATGAATAAAATAGCCAGAAACCTGCATTATCAAAAAGTGGTAGAATTATATGAATGTACAAATAGTTTGTTACCACAATTCGAAAGTTGCATCACCTAAATCAGTATATCCAGGAAGTGCATACTAGATATGGTAAATCAAACCAATTACCAATCCAACTACAACTTTGCAGATTAAATATAATAAGTTCACTCCAATGTTACTTTATTAATTGAGAATGATATGGAATTTTAAAACGCAGATACCCATGTCTGGATAAAACTGGAGATCCTTCAAATACAGATCAACTAAGGCTGCAGATGTCATTAATGTTTTTTTCTATTTCATATAGCATTGCTGTTTGAAATAACTTTGAAATGAAAAATGTCAATATTAAAGAAATAATGGTAGATACAGGGTTTTTTTACTTTTACATTAATTACGTTACATTATCCTTTAACATACAATTATCAGTTTCTCCTATTTGAAACACAACACAACGAAAAATTTCTATTACTACAATAAAAAAATGTAATAGTACATGAAAGCTAAACACAATTAGAAGCTTATAGAGAAATTGCAACCTAACAACTGACTTTTGATGCAAACACGTCAATTTTAATAATAATATATTACTAAAGCTCACAAATGCTAAAACTACACATTTCGTTAGCAAAGCAAATAATAACCTAAATTACAAGTTATACGCTAAACCCAGTGCTTAAATAAAACTAAAAATTTAGCGGTACAGCACTTTCGATAGTGCTGCCATTACAAGTTACATAAAAACCTTCTTGTGCTGTGCATTATGGTGCATTTCCCTCCATACCGCACAAAAGCCAAGTACTGCTTGTGCACGTTTTCCCCCATAGACATCAATGGAGAAAAAGTGTTAGAAAAAAACTAACACCATAGTTAGAAGCAATCCCATAGTTATAACACAATCCCCACTGATGTCTATGGGGACAAGAAGGTTATGTAAAAACCTAACACCCTAACAAATACCCCTAATCCGCTGTCCCCCGACATCACCAACACTAAATAAAGATATTAACCCCAAACCCGTCGCCCCCAACATCGCCAAAACAAAATAAAGCTATTAACCTCTAAACCGCTGTCCCCGCATCACAAATACTAAACTAAACTTATTAACCCCTAAACTGCCGCCCCCCCCACATTGCAACAAACTAAATTAAATTATTAACCCCTAAACCTAACAACCTCTTACTTTAAATTAAAGTTACAATATAACTACCTTCAAACAAATAAAACTTACCTGTGAAATAAAAAAAATGAAGCTTACATTTTTTTTTTTAAATCCTAACTTCTAAACAGTCTAAAATTACGAAAAAAACAAAACTAAGATTAAAAAAATAACAAAGAAATGATCCAAAATAATAAAAAAAAAATTTAATCTAATACCCCTATAAAAACAAAACAGCCACCCCAAAATAACCCCCCTATCTAACAATAAACTACCAATAGCCCTTAAAAGGGACTTTTGTAAGGCATTGCCCTGAAGCAATCAATTATTTTTTGAAAAAAAATTACAAGTCCCCCCAAGCAATACAACCATCCACCCACTCAAACCCCCAAAATAAAAAAGACCTAACTAAAATAAACCTAATCTACCCATTGCCCCTAAAGGGGAATTTGTATAGGCATTGCCCTTAAAAGGGCAATCAGCTCTTTTGCTGCCCATTACAAAATAAAAAAAATCCTAATCTAAACAAAAAAAAACTAACCCTGAAATAGGTTCTCACCATTCCTGAAGTCCGGCGGTGAAGGTCTTCTTCCAGGCAGCTCCATCTTCAATCTTTATCCCGGTATCGCAGCTCCATCTTCCATCTTCATCCAGGGGTCATGGAGCTGAAGTGGCGTGGAGGCAGAGCTGTAGGTGGTGGTCATCGGGAACGACGTGGAGGCTCCTCTTCATGCAATCTCCGCCGCACAATGAAGCTTGAATGCAAAGTACCTGTTTTATATTGGGGTACCTTGCGTTCCTATTGGCTGAAAATTTCTAATCAGCCAATAAGATGAGAGCTGCTTAAATACTATTGGCTGATTTGAACAGCCAATAGGATTTAAGCAGCTCTCATCCTATCGGTTGATTTTAATAATGCCCATACAAATTCCCCTTTAAGGGCAATGGGTAGCTTAGGTTCATTTTAGTAAGGTCTTTTTTATTTTGGGGGTTTGGATGGGTAGGGGTTGTATTGTTAGGGGGACTTTGTAATTTTTTTTAAAAAGAGCCTAGGGTTTTTTTTATTTTGGGGTGGCTTTTTTGGTTTTATAGGGGTATTAGATTAGGTTTAATTTTTATTATTTTGGATAATTTCATTTGTTATTTCTTGTAATCTTAGGTTTTTTTATTTTTCGTAATTTTAGACTTTTTTTTGTAATGTTAGGTTATTGATTTTTTCGTAGTGTTAGGATTTTTTAATTTTGTTTTTTCTTTATTTTTGGTATATTTTATTTTCTTAAAGGGCCATAATACCCAAATGTTTAAACACTTGAAAGTGATGCAGCATAGCTGTAAAAAGCTGACTAGAAAATATTACCTGAACATCTCTATGAAAAAAGAAAAATATTTTACCTCAAAAGTTCCTCAGTAGCCACATCCCATTGTAAAGGATTTCTAAGCAGCATATTAGTATGTCTGTCCCGGGACAGCTGAAAGGATGAGCCTCGTGCACTCTCATGTTATTTCCCTATTCAGTGTTACAATGAAATCTCATGAGAGTTAAGTGACATCTCATGAGATCACAGTAAAAGAGTTCATGACCTCAGCACTGCTGATGCTGATTGGCTGCTGTTCATTTCTTCATTTTTTTTTTTTTTACCTGCAGCTGGGAGCAGCTGAGTATAACTTTTTACACAGAACTTACTCTGCTGAGCTGAGGAGTTTGTGAGGTAAAATATCTTCCTTTTTTACATAGAGATGCTCAGGTGATATTTTCCTGTCAGCTTTTTACAGTTATACTGCATCAGTTTCAAGTGATTTAGCATATGAGTATTATGTCCCTTTAAATGAGTAATGTTAGGTTTATTTATAGTTTAAGCTTATTTTTTTTTAATTTTACAGGTAAGTTTTTATTTATTTGAAGGTAGTGATATTGTAAGTTTAATTTAATGTTAGGCGGGTATTAGTTTTAGGGGTTAATAGTTTACTTTAATGTGTTGCGAAGCGGGGGGAACAGTGGATTAGGGGTTAATACTTTATTTTAGTGTTGGCAATGTGGGTAGACAGCGGATTAGGGGTTAATAGGTTTATTTAGTAGTCGCGATGTGGTTGGGCAGTGGATTAGGGGTTAATAGGTTTATTATAGTATTTGTGATGCGGGGATGGAGGTTTAGGGGTTAATGTACTTTGTTACATTTTTGTTATGAGTTTTGCTATACATTTTTGTTTTGCAAAATCCATAACTACTGGTTTTTGATAACGGAATGGATCGTTGCGGGATAAGCTATAATGCTAGCGTAATAACCTGACCGAACAACTTGTAATACGGGTGAGCTGAAAATTTCAAACTCAAAAGCCATTTTTTGCTTGTGGTATGGAAAGTTGCAGTACAGTCTAAAACGCTAGAGGTATAGCTGTACCGCCACGACTTGTAAGACGGGTGACCTTCCATTCCGCATGCAAAAAACAATTTTCTAGCATTATAGGCATACCGAAAAACTTGTAATTTAAGTGAAAATATTAAATACTGATACATCTTTAAAGAAACTGTGCACTAATAATAATTTAATTGTAATACTTACACAAAATTGACAATAGGATAAGATAACACAAATATCAAATACATTTGCCATATTCAAAATAAACATCTGAGAGCTGTGCATTACTAGAGTCAATCTAGCAAACATACATCCATTAAAATCTTAGAACCTTCAGTGCTAAGTCATTTTATACCTGTGTTAATGCTGTTTTAGTTGTTTGCTCTCATTGCAATTATGCATTAATTTCAGTGCTTTTTATGTAAGATACCCAAATAATACCTTACATTTTTCAGCAGACCAAGCACTGTTAGAAAATAACTAATAGCTTATGTATGAATGGCAAAAACGTATTCATTGTAAACAAAATATTTCAAGCACACACTTTACATTTCCACATTTAAGGCCAGATTACGAGTTGAGCGCAGTATTGCACTTATGCGAGTACAATATTTATGCTCCACTCAGTAATACCATTGCACATAAATGTGTGCTGGTATTACAAGTACAGCACAATGCAAGCGCAACCTCATGCTCACATTGCCACAAGCCAATGCGCTTAGCGCAAAGTAAACCGCAAACTCTAGGTAGCTTTCACCAGTCACTTGCAATGGGTAGTTATTTATTGTGA
The DNA here is from genome assembly GCF_027579735.1 of Bombina bombina. Lineage (NCBI taxonomy): Eukaryota > Metazoa > Chordata > Amphibia > Anura > Bombinatoridae > Bombina > Bombina bombina. The sequence continues at coordinate 764,665,755 of NC_069501.1, forward strand.
GCCCATAAATGAGCAAATTTGCTTCACTCGTAATCTGGCCCTTAGTATTTGTTCAGCTTCCCAAATTACCAAAGTATAGGATCATACATAAGCTTTTGTCACTAAAAACTGCTAATTGAAAAATAGATATCACAATTAATTTTATCAATTTGTAGCATCTTGTAAATTATGCATAAACTGTGAATAAATAAAATATTCTACAGGTACATATTCCCAAATCTGGAATTCCAAAATCCAGAATTATTCAAAAATCCAGATTTTTCCATTAGTATATTTTATAATAAAATTGTTAAAAATGGCCATCCCCAGTAAGTAAAAAACAAACCAATAATGCAAGCAGAGAAGACTGTGTGTTCTAAAGTGCAATAGCTTATTGATAACAGTCCTGTACTATCTTTCTGATTGTACTATGTATATAAAAGTATAAGAAATTATTTAAACCTACATTTAGGCTGCATGTATAAGCTGTATTATGACATGTAAGTATTGCCTAAATGACATGATACTGTTGTTTATACTTGGAGCGCCATGTACTAAGGCGTCAAAGTTTTTGCACAGACCATATCGAATTAACCCGCCGGCATTCGCACCATGCGGATAGAATTTTGTTACATGAATGTACTAAAAACCAAGCCGTAAAATTTTGCGTCTAATCTGTCTCGAAGACAATCGGATTATTTATAACTTTGAAGCTTCGCCCAGCACGAAAGAACAAAGTTACTAAGCAGTCTACGGTCTAATTGGTTTAGTTCTTAACCCACGTGACCATCTAGGCATCATAATCGTCATACAAGCGGCAACGTTAAGCTGCTGACATGTATAAGAATGTACATTTCCCAGAAATCTTAGAATATTGTTTATTTACTTTTCGGTATTTACTTTGAAAAGATGGCTTGCTCCGGAGATTCAGCTACTTCCAAGAAGACTCGCAACCCTAACTTCTCGCATCAACAGAATGTTGTACTTGTTGATCTAGTACTCGAATACTTAAACTAACCAAAGATTTTTAAAGTTATTTGTAATGTATATAGTTTGATAGTCACACTGTGAGACTGTGAGATGGATAGACTAACATTAAACGCCCCTGTACTTAATATAGTGTACACTTTAGTCTGTTTCTTAAACGCCTCTTTACTTAATATAGTGTACACTTTAGTCTGTTTTATGTTACATCCATCCAATATTATTGTATGTATTGTGATTTTATATTAACACAGTTTAAACATGCAAAATCACACTTATTTATTTAGAAGGCCTTTAATCTTCTTGTTTAAACCAAAAAACAAAGACTGACATAACTGCGTGAATACACACCTTGATGGCTGTCCTGACACAAACCAACAAACTGCATTAATAATACACAGCATGTGGAATACATACATATGCACTCATCCAAAAACAAAACAAAAAAGAAAAATGGCTATAAATAAAATCAATATCACTGCACTCAAGGACAATGATCAAATCTTATGATGAGATGGCTAGTTTGTCACAAACCTTAAATGATTTACATATGACTATAGTAGTGACATTTTACAGCCAACAGTACTGTATACATTTCTTATGTATAGTCACACTGTTTAACCATTAACCCCTAACCCTTACTGTAGGAACAAATCGTAATCTGATGTTACATAATGTTGGCTAGTCTTGTTTTAATTGCTTGATTTCGATATTTCTAATTATATTTTTCTGTTTTTTTAATTTAAGATATCAAAGAGGAGGATGATTCTTCTAGAGAGGTCATTCTGAATCTTGTTCCTGTTAGAGCACATAGTCCAGAGGTTATATCTCCAGACTGTGTAAGCTTAACTCCTGACCTCTCACAGATGGCACAAGATCAGGATTTTGCTATTCATGAGCCTGTAACAAACAACTCTAATGAGGATGACCATCAAAATCTACCTCATGATGTTGTTGCAGAGCTGGCAATTGAAGCTTTTGAACCTGCACTGGCTCAACCTATACTGCAAGAGCCGGCACCTTTGGAAGATGCTGCTCTAAATGAAATTCTAAATCTTGCCAGAGGATATAGAGCAGACAGTAAACAGGTTCAGGATATTTTGTCTGCACATTTGGAAAGATTTGATAAATACAACCAGCAACGATTGGAACTAGACAGTGAAATCTTTCAGTGGCAAAGAGAAATGGACAGAGAAAGGAACCAGCAAATAACCAGGGCCTTGGCAATAGCTGAAAATAACATGCAGATGGCTCAAACTACTAGGCAGTCTATGTTACATATAATAAGAGATAGACAGCAGAACCAAGAGTCGCCAGGTTGCATTAGTGCAGTTAGTTGAATGGTTTAATTTATTATTTGTATTTGTTTTGATCATAAAATATATTATTATTGTTATTTGTACATATGTTTATTAAAGTTTCTCTATTTTTATTTAATTTATTATGTATTTTGTTTCCCATTGACTTTAAATATTTTTAAGGTTTTGAAATAATGTGACACAAAAAAAATCATATTGAAAAATGTTAACATTTATTACAAAACTGAATTTGAAAAATTAAGAAACCAAAAAGCATTTGAAAAAAAATAAAAATATTGAGGGTGCTCCTTGCCGCTACAGTAATTTTTGGGTGGTAATAGAACTTTTGAATATAAAAAAAGGACAATTGTAATGTCATCAAAGTGCAAATAAAATAGCTATTTGGATCTTACCAAAAATTCTTATAATATATATATATATATATAAACAGTATCAATACTGTAAATATTACAATATTATAATTCAATAATTGCTTAGATGTTTTCCATAACATAATTTTCATAGAGATTTTTAACCTGGGTATTTAAATTCTTTATAGAATCCATTATTTGTTTAATTTCTTCACAAACAGAGGATTGTACTTGTGATGCAACTTGTAACCCGGAATCTAGATAAGAAAAAATAAAAAAGATATGGATTGTCAAACAATTTTTTTTAAAAAAGGGTGTTAAAAAGCAGTAATTAATAAATTATTACCATTTAGATTAGAGGAGGTATTTTCCATAGCTGGACTTGTCTGTGTAGATAGAGAAACCTTAGAAATTTCCAAGTCAATATCAGTATCAGAAATATTTGTTGAGTTTTTCTCACTACTTGCATCTGTAATATATATTTAAAATTCGATACATATATAGATTGTTAGATTGTAGTATAATCTTTATTAATAGAGTAAATTTACCGATATCAAACATTTACCTAGTTGCATTGAGGGTGAAGTTACTGACATCCTTTGAGGAGCATTATTTTCCTTATTAGAGAAATAGAAAAAAAGACTCCGGCCAGCCTCCAGACATAGAAAAAATTGACATACTTTATTATGACTTACATGAGCTTAAAAAGACTTTAAAAACAGAAAAACCCAGCTGCTGTCTTACGCATTTCGACTGCACATCTTAGCCTTACTCATAGACACAATGTTTAGAAACTCAGCCCGGGCTAATATAGCCCCAGACTAATTAACTAATCAAAAATAGCTGGGTAATTTCTTAAAGGTATCCCCACCACTTATACTTAAAGAGAGCACCTCTCTTATTTTCCTCATTGTCACTATCTATGAATGATTACAGAATAACACAATTAAAAAAATATCACTGTAATATTTTTAATGTTACCAAATAATCGAAAAATACCTTCTGTAGAATATAATTACAATATTCTTCTGAACCTTTTTTTCTTCATTTTCAACACTCTTTTATTGGTTTCTGTTATTACCAAAAAAATCCAAATCATTATTTTGTTAATAAGTTATGTTACTTTAGATATTTAATTCATGGTTCCTTTTGTACCTTGAGGTGTATGTACGATTGTTAGGCGCCTGACACCTCCTTTCTGTGGAGACAATTCTCTGTCAAGCAAAGACAGTGGCAAGGGCGGGGATCTAGCCTCACTGTGAGGTGTTAAATTTAGAATAGTTCAAATGAATGTATATCTATCAGCGCCACAATAATACCATACAAGCTATATCTGATATAGGCGGAGTCTCCCAACCAGACTCCAAAAGTTAAGAGTAAAAAGAAATGCCAAGATACAGCGCTACACTACCCTCAGATGAGGGTTGGGTTGCTAAAGATGGTGTCCACGACTAGGAATGTGTATACATCAAGGTTAATATATAATATTGTGTTACACAAAGAATATATATAAAACCATGTAAAAAAGTACTTAAAAGGTAAAAGATTAAAAACAAAATATATATATATATATATAGGATGTGATATTAAAATGTATTAAACAAACATTTTATTAACATAAACTGACAGTAAAAAATACAGTTAAAAAATACAGTTAAAAATAGATTCAACAATCTAATGGATTGCCCCATACAATGTCCAAGAAGTTATGTCCTATGTAACATACAAGTGTTTAAGTCCCATACCAAAATGTCCAAAGCAAATGTTCAAGGTTAATATCCAAAAAAAATAAAAATAAAAATGATAATATGTCCAAAGTTGGTGTAAAAATCAAAAAGGTGAAAAAATGTAAAAAATATAAAAAATATATTAAATATTTTTTGAAAAGATGAAAAAATGAATAAAAATATATAAAAAAATATATGAGTTGTGATCAGCAACCCATATGGAAGGAATATAATATATGTGATAGTGAATAATTCTCGTGAGGTGTACACCTAAAAAGTGTGTATATAAAAGGGTGTATATAAAAGGGTGTGGTAAACAATGTGTCATAAAAAATGTGTCATAAAAAAGGATTCAAAATCCTGGTGAAATAAATAAAGTCCAAATTGCTCCAAAAAAATGTGTATATAATTCCAAGTATTCCAAATGTGAGTGTAGAAAGTGCTTGGTTGATGTTCCTCTTCTTAAAAGGTTATCAAATGTAATGGGATATCCTCCTGTACCTAAAAAAGTGTACAGAAAATAGACATAGTGCAATAAAATCACTTTAGAATGACAACAACAGTATTCTACTCACCAGATATATTCTGAGCTGCAATACCAGTGTATAGCCAACGCGTTTCGGTCCTCAGGGACCTTTCTCAAGACTGGTAGCAGCTGTCTGGCTTCTACACCTTAAGTGTGTTTTGATAGCCAATGGGATGGTTTGTGGAAATTGCGCCTGGAATTTTTTTTTTTTTTTTTTCATTTAAAATACATTTCCAGAAATTGATAATTATATTGTCCCCCATTTCTATTATCCGAAAGGGGAAAGAATATATATCATGTGTATTTGCCGGTGGAAGTGCCAACTCATTTTGGCATATTGGGGTTATAGTATATTGACTTGGCAAAATGCAAAGTTGCCTATATGAGTGTAAATATATGTAATGGCATTGTTCCTTGTAGTTGTGTCATTACATAAAAAACAATCTCTATGTGAATAAGTTTAATTATATAAAAAGATAAAATGATAAAAAATAATAAAAAATATATGACATATGAATAAAAATTGGGATTGGTATTGGAAGCTCAGAATGTCTGGTATAGAATAAAAATACAAATATCTGGTATAAAAATAAAAATGCAAATACAATATATAAAAAATGTAAGATACAAATAAGGGCATATGGATATCCATATGTTGTGGGTACAAAATTATAAAACCGTTATGTTGGAGTTATATATTTATTACCTAACATTACGTAAACAGGGGTAGACATTACTTAAAACAGGAGTTGGTATTTTATTGCATAGTAGTGTGTTTGGAACCTATTACTGTCAATAATATTTCTATCCTGAGGATCTCAATGTCCTATATAGTTTCAGGAGTCTGCCAATAGATTTGGGGGTAGCTTATAAGTACAAATATATAAATATCTAAAAAATATAGAAAATTTGTGTAAAAATATTATTATAAAAATATTATGTAAAAAATATATTATGTAAAAAATATATATATTGTAAAAGCTTTTGGAACCTTGATTTTAAAAAAGGTTTTGAACCCCAAAGAAACCTTTTTAAAACTTTTTTTTAAAAAAACATTTAAATTTTTTTTACATTTTTTCACCTTTTTGATTTTTACACCAACTTTGGACATATTATCATTTTTATTTTTATTTTTTTTGGATATTAACCTTGAACATTTGCTTTGGACATTTTGGTATGGGACTTAAACACTTGTATGTTACATAGGACATAACTTCTTGGACATTGTATGGGGCAATCCATTAGATTGTTGAATCTATTTTTAACTGTATTTTTTAACTGTATTTTTTACTGTCAGTTTATGTTAATAAAATGTTTGTTTAATACATTTTAATATCACATCCTATATATATATATATATATATATTTTGTTTTTAATCTTTTACCTTTTAAGTAATTTTTTACATGGTTTTATATATATTCTTTGTGTAACACAATATTATATATTAACCTTGATGTATACACATTCCTAGTCGTGGACACCATCTTTAGCAACCCAACCCTCATCTGAGGGTAGTGTAGCGCTGTATCTTGGCATTTCTTTTTACTCTTAAATTTAGAATAGGCCTTACATAACGTGGAGGAGGAGCACCACAAACATTTTCTTTCTTCTTATCTGAAATAGTGAATATAGATATACAAAACAAGATTACTAAATCTATTTTTGATATTTAAGTTTTAATTTTTAAAAGGGACATGTAATTTTACATGTCCAATTGATAAAGTTCAAGAATAAATATTCTATTATTTAAATGTTTAAAATGTTCTCTTTGATTTTTATTTTTTTTATTTATTTATAAAACATAAGACGAGAATACATCTATTTAAATAATAGAATATAATCTGATATTTAAAAAAAATATATATTTTTATATCATAACTGACATATAAAGAACATTGTAGAATTGTGATTTGTATTCAAAAACTCTAAAACAAGCATTAAGTCTAATAATTGCATATGTATGCTGGATGATTACTAAATTTGTATTTTTAAAAATGTATTGTAAATAATTTTATAAATAAAATTTGTTGTAATATAAATGTAAAATTTGTAAGTAAAAGTTTCATACAGACATCATTGTATCTTAGTTTGCTAGAATTGTAGATCTTGTTTAGACTATGTTTATAGTTTTTAGAATTTCTTTAAAAATAGAAATTACAAAACCATAAATCATAATTTTAATAGATAACTTTAAAGAGCCCGTATGTACATCAAAATTATAATTATGGTACACTTAAACCAAAATTATTCTTTCATGGTTCATAGATGTAATTTTGAAAAACAAGCACATTTTAGTTTCAGCATCATGAAAATCACTTTCTTATTGGAGGATTAGATTTTGCAACCAATAAGCAATCTTAAAAAAGTTTATGAATCTAACATGGGCTAGGCTCCAAAGCATAACATTACTGATTTTTAAATAAAGATATCAAGATAACTATGAACATTGTTTAATCTTATTTAATTATAAAGTTGATAACAATTCCATGTATAGATAGATTACATGTATAGATAGATAACAATTCCAATATAGTTGATTATTGTGCCTTTAAGAAATATATTCATGTTAAAGTCATGTATAGCAAATTAGCAATACAGAAAAGCGCACAATGATATGTAAATAACGCACAACCTAATATTAATCTAAAAACAAATGAATAAACTTACATGTCCTTAGAAGGCTCCTAATGGATTGGTAACATAGTGGTTCTCTATGTCTAAGATCACTGTAGCGTCTCAAACATTGACGTCTGGTCCTTTTAATTTTTGAAACACGATACATTCTGCGTATCATTTCATATATAGTTTTGTCCCTTTCATCTTGCATGACTCCTCGGGCACCTCCTATCGGTCCATCACATACACTAAAATTATCATTTCCCCAGATGTGAATGGTGTCAGTCTCTTCATCCTTCCTGGTCGCATAGCAACTTTCTAAATGGGTGTGTCGCATCTATGAAGCTTCTAAATCCCGCGTTATTCAGTGTTTAAAAAAAAATGATTATATTTTACTAAAATGTTCGAAATATTTACATAAATTAATTTTCAAGTTGTACTATTTATTGTAAGTCTAGCTTTTATTTTTTATCAGATGAAAACAAAAATATGTCAATAATAATTAATGTTAAAGTTTTCAGTCTAAGTTCAATATAGTTATCAATAGTATATTTTATGTTAGTTTGTAATGTAGTATAGAGAGTCATGTAATTATAATAATATATAATAATATAATAATAATAATTTGCGATTTATATAGCGCTTTTCTCCCTGTGAGACTCAAAGCACTTTACAAATATACTGTACCAACATAAGACATAAAAATTAGGAGTTTCTGAAGGTCAGATAAGCGGACTGAATGCCTGATGGAAGAGGTGGATCTTTAGCTTTTTTTTTTTTAAAGTCTGTAAGGATGGAGCCTCTCTGATTGCGCAAGGTAAAGAGTTCCAGAAAGTAGGGGCAGCGTGGAAGAATGCTCTGGAGCCTGAGTTTGTCCTTATTCTTGGCACTGAGAGGAGGGATGTGTTGGCTGACCTAAGTGAACGGGATGGGATGTAGGGTGTCAGGAGCTCTTTCAGGTACTGTGGGCCTTGGTTGTTTAAGGCTTTAAAGGTCAGCAGGCCAATTTTAAAATATGTTCGCCATTTAATTGGAAGCCAATGCAGGGAGTGGAGAACTGGTGTTATGTGGCAGGAGCGAGTTTGATTGGTCAATAGTCTTGCTGCTGCGTTTTGTACTGTCTGAAGGCGATGGAGTTCTTTTTTTTGGGAGGCCCAAGTAAAGTGCATTGCAGTAATCTAGTCTAGAGGATACAAATGCATGGATTAATGTTGACATATCATCCGGTGGAATTAAGTGTTGTATCCTGGCTATGTTTTTCAGAAGTAGGCAGATTTTATTATGGAGGAAATCTGCTGTTTAAAAGATAGTCCAGCGTCAATCAGCACTCCGAGGTTTCGTACCTTTGCTGAACTAACGAGTTCAGAACCTCCAAGCTCCAGGCCAGTTGGGTGATCATGGGATATTTTTGATGCCCAGGGTCCCTTCACCAAGAGTAACTCTGTTTTGTCCGGGTTCACTTTGAGACAGCTAGCATTCATCCATTCTATGAGGTCTGTTAAGCAACTGTATATACGGCATGCTGGGTCTGTAGTATCTGGAGCAAAGGAGAAGTAGAGTTGTGTGTCATCAGCGTAACAATGATACCTTAGGCCATGTCGGTTAATGATGTCCCTCAGTTTTAGTAAGTAAATTGCAAATAGCATGGGAGACAGGATAGATCCTTGTGGAACTCCGCAGGCCAGTTCTGTTGGTGCTGATGAGTTTGATCCTGATATTACTCTCTGTGATCTACCAGCGAGGAAGGATTTAAACCAGTTAAGGACTGTGCCTCCTAGACCACAGATGTACTGCAAGCGCTCTATTAGAATCCTATGGTTAATGGTGTCAAATGCAGCTGAGAGATCCAGGAGGATTAGAATGGAGTAATCACCTTTGTCTCTTGCCATGAGATCATTTAGCACTTGGACTAGCGCTGTTTCAGTGCTGTGGCGGCATCTGAAGCCTGACTGGAAAGGATTGAATATGTTTAGGCGTGATAGATGGGCTTCCAGTTGAGTTGCCACTACTTTTTCAATTATTTTCCCCAGAAATGGGAGGTTGGATACCGGTCTGTAATTAGTCATGCAGTCTGGGTCTAATAAAGGTTTCTTTAGGAGTGGTTTTACCACAGCTTCTTTTAGAGGATCTGGAAAGTCTCCTGTTTTTAGTGAACACTGCACTATTTTTGTGAGGACTGGGGCGAGTGTTTCAATGCATCCAGATATGAGCTGAGTTGGAGCAGGGTCTAAGTCACACGTAGTAGGCTGCAACTTTTGTATGGTGTTTTTAACTTCTTTATATCCACATTTGTAAAAGTGGATCATAAACTGGGGCAGTCTGGCATTCATTGTAGTGGTTCTGGTGTGTAACTGTTTGGCCTGCTGTGATAGCGGTTAGGATTGAGGAAATCTTGTCTCTGAAGAAGTTCGCAAATCCTTCACATTTATTCTTGGTGGGGCTAAGCATGCATGCTGGTTTGCAGAGCCTTTCTACTGTCCGAAACAGTTGCTTGGGTCTATTGTGGGAGAGTGCAATTTCGCGTGATAAAAATGAAGATTTTTTCTGAGTTATCTTGGATTGATATTTATTTAGATGTTTGGTAAGAGTGGCTTTATCCTCTGGATCATGTGTTCTGTGCCACTTGCTCTCGAGCTTACGTCCTGTTGTTTTCATTTCTCTGATGGAGCTATCAAACCATGGTGCATTGTTGTGGGTTTGGACAGTGCGTATGCGAGATGGTGCAATGCTTTCTAGGATGTCTCTCATGGTTTTGTTGTAGAGTCGGACTAAGGAGCTGGGGTCTTCGCAGGTGCCCATTAGTTCACTTAGATCCATATGTGATGCTACATCCAGTGGTGTCACCCCTTTTAATGAGCGGTGTTTGGCCAGGTTCTGAGGCTGGTGTCTGGTTGATTGTGATACAATGGAGAAGTGAATGGAGTGGTGGTCTGACCAGGTAACTGGGTTTACAGTTACTGGTGACACTTCTAGTCCAGACTGAAACACTAGATCAAGTGTATGACCTTTTCTGTGGGTGGGAGTGGTGACAATTTGTGTAAAGCCGAGTGTACTCATCAAGCTGAGGAGATCCTGCCCAAGCAGGGATAGGGTGTTGTCAATCCAAGTGTTGAAGTCTCCTAATATAAGCCATCTGGGGTGTTCAATGATTAAGCCAGCCAAAAGGTCTGGGAGTTCCTGAAGAGATCTCTTCCCATCTCCTGGGGGTCTGTATATTAGCAGTATTCGGAATCCTCTCTCTATTTAGAGGCTGGCAGCTACACATTCAAAATATTGGGTTTTGTGGACTGATATTGGTCTGGGATTTAAGGATTATTTTGCACAAATCATAACTCCGCCTCCCTTGCGATATTGTCTCGGGCGGTGGAACACTGTGTAATTGTCTGGAATAGCTGCCTCTAGAATAGGCCCTGCATTTTCATCTAACCATGATTCTGTGATGCATGCTAATTCGCATGTTTCAATATGGTTGGAAATAATAGCTGTTTTGTTCTTTATTGATCTGGCATTGCATAGGATTGCTCTGATAGGACAGTCTTGGGATTCTGAGTTTTTGCTCTGTACTTTGGAGACAACGTGTCTTCTAATAGGGATCACACAAAGAGATTTTCTTGATTTGATAGTGCGGTTTTTGTGGCTTTTAGGTTGGATCACTTCAATTGGGCTTGCGGGTGGACAGGGTGGTGGGGCAGCTGTGATAGTGTCAGGATATAGAACTTTAAATTTTGATTTTCCTCCACGACAGCCCCTGTCGGTCCCTTTGAAAATGCTGAGTGATTTTAGGGTAGCCACTAGAGAGGGACTGAGTGCTGTGACTGCTTTTTGGGGTCTTAAGGAGTGCAGATGTGAGGGTGTATAGGTGGTCATTCCCTCTGCAGTGAAGAGGTTAAAATAGCTTCTAGTATTTGTAGGAATGTTAGCAGTGGGGGCTGGTTACATTGCCCTGCTCTATAGGATTCAGGATCCAGAGTGAGGTGTGAGATTTTGCACTTCAGGCTGCATTGTAGATAACAGATAAGAAAGCATGCAGGGGGTTTAAAACCAATGTATTTTAGTAAAATAGACTTAATCAATTAGTTTTTCTTGTGTTTAGAAATGAAATCTGAGCATTGCTAAATGGATCATGAAATCCAAAATCCAATTTGTGCATGGGTTGAGTCTTTTTTTTTTTTTAGTTTAAGTGTACCTTGTTTGTGGTGTTCAGCTGAAGGTATCTCTTTCTGGTAGTAAGATGGTCCAGTGGGAGTGTATTTCCATCCGTTGAGTATCTCACTTTAGTAATGTCATCCGTTCAATTTTCATGAGTCTAGTTGTGCGTTATGTGGAGTCGGTATTGGTCCTTGAAATAATTATGATGAATTTTGAATGTAAGAAGGTTAAAATTAAGATAAATCCAGAAGAGGTCAGGAGCCTGAGGAAAGTGTGGCAGCCAGCAGCGGCGCCTCCTCCTTTTAACCTCCTTTAAATTATAGATCGTTAGTTTTTTTGTTTAGATCGTTATCTAATCTGTATATTTGAAATGAAAAATAAAGTTTATTTATTAATCAATCGTTAATGTGACATCTTTAAATTTTTTTATTGATATTGATTTTTAATGGTTATATACACATAGTAGCAGCATGGGCTAATAAAGAAGTCGATTTTAGAATTTTTTTTTTCACTTTTAAATAATAGCTACTAATTTGAATTTATAGCCTTTATATACAGTATCTTTCACATCTATTTCGATGTTAGAAAAGATAAGACTGGTGTTCTAAGTTATCCTTCAAAAACTAAATACATATGTATATATTGATATTTTCATCATCTATTTTATAGATAACATTTTGAAACCTGCGTCATATTGATACAATTTTTTTCTATCTATAACATACAATTGTAAAAATGAAAAAAAATTAAAAAAGAAATGCACAGTAGTGATGTTGCGAATAGTTCGCTGGCGAATAGTTCCCGGCGAACATAGCTTGTTCGCGTTCGCCGCGGCGGGCGAACATATGCAATGTTCGATCCGCGCCCTATTCGTCATCATTGAGTAAACTTTGACCCTGTATCTCACAGTCTGCAGACACATTTCAGCCAATCAGCAGCAGACTCTCCCTCCCAGACCCTCCCAGCTCCTGGACAGCAGCCATTTTAGATTCATTCTGATCCTGCATTCTTAGTGAGAGGAGGGATAGTGTAGCTGCTGCTGATTTTATAGGGAAATTGATAGCTAGGCTAGTGTATTCAGTGTCCACTACAGTCCTGAAGGACTCATCTGATCTCTGCTGTAAGGACAGCACCCTAAAAAGCCCTTTTTAGGGCTAGAACATCTTTTTTTTTTTTTTTTTTTGCCTGTGTAATTTTGACTGTGAAACATCAGTCTGCTAGTGTAATCTAATTGCAGTTGCCTGCCTGCAGTGCCACCACTCATATCTGTTGTAACAGTAGTGTAAATTTTGTAAAAAAAAAACTTTTTTGACTGTGAAACATCAGTTTGCTAGTGTAATCTATAAGCAGTTGCCTGCCTGCCAGCGTGTGTGCCAGGCCCACTTGCCAACTAGTGCCACCACTCATATCTGTTGTAACAGTAGTGTAAATTTTTTAAAAAGAAAACTTTTTTGACTGTGAAACATCAGTCTGCTAGTTTAATCTAATTGCAGTTGCCTGCCTGCCAGCGTGTGTGCCAGGCCCACTTGCTAAGTGCCACCACTCATATCTGTTGTAACAGTAGTGTAAATTTTGTAAAAAAAAAACTTTTTTGACTGTGAAACATCAGTCTGCTAGTGTAATCTAATTTGCGTTGCCTGCCTGCCAGTGTGTGTGCCAGGCCCACTTGCCAACTAGTGCCACCACTCATATCTGTTGTAACAGTAGTGTAAATTTTTTTAAAAAAAACTTTTTTGACTGTGAAACATCAGTCTGCTAGTGTAATCTAATAGCAGTTGCCTGCCTGCCAGCGTGTGTGCCAGGCCCACTTGCCAACTAGTGCCACCACTCATATCTGTTGTAACAGAAGTGTAAATTTAAAAAAAAAAAAACTTTTTTGACTGTGAAACATCAGTCTGCTAGTATAATCTAATAGCAGTTGCCTGCCTGCCAGCATGTGTGCCAGGCCCACTTGCCAACTAGTGCCACCACTCATATCTGTTGTAACAGTAGTGTAAATTTTTTAAAAAAAAACTTTTTTGACTGTGAAACATCAGTCTGCTAGTGTCATCTAATTGCAGTTGCCTGCCTGCCAGCATGTGTGCCAGGCCCACTTGCTAAGTGCCACCACTCATATCTGTTGTAACAGTAGTGTAAATTTTTAAAACTACCTGAACGATACAACATCATACCTGATGTTTTAAAGCACGTTATTCCAAACAATTTTGGAATTGTAGGTGATTTATGCCCTTTATGGCTTAAAAACAGACTCTGCATCAACTATGTAATTTTCCATGGGAGTTTTGCCATGGATCCCCCTCCGGCATGCCACAGTCCAGGTGTTAGTCCCCTTGAAACAACTTTTCCATCACTTTTGTGGCCAGAAAGAGTCCCTGTGGGTTTTAAAATTCGCCTGTCTATTAAGTCAATGGCGGTTCACCCGTTTGCAAACATTTGCAAACGCAAAATTTTAGGTTTGCGACATCACTATTTCTGAGATTAAAAAAACATTTTTAATACTTTTAATGACATAAAAATATAAATCACGTGAATTAACTGTATTTATGAAATCAATCATTAAAATAGTTTTCTGCAACATAATTTTTGGCGTTAATGGCCTGTCTTGTTGGTGCATCGTTGCAGATGACCTCTGGGAAGTACTCAAAGGAGATTTCGTTAGCATCCTCAATTTCACATCCTCTTCTTATTGCTATGTTATGAAGAATACAGCATGCCAGAATTATTTTTGCAACCTTTTTCTGGAGCATACTGCATCCACCGCCTGAATGGTCAAGACAACGAAAGCGCATTTTTAACAATTAAAAAAGCTCTCTCAATGATTCCTCTGGTGGATCTGTGTGCCTTGTTGAATTTAACCTTACATCTTCTTAGAGGATTATTATATGGTGTGAATAACCATTCTCTACTGAAATAACCAGCGTCCCCTAAGAAAAAATTAAAAATGAAAGATTAACATTTATAATATGATAAAGTTGATAAATTTAAAGTCAATTAAGTATGTTATTGAGTTACATATATCATCATCAAACTCAATAACATAATGAAAGTGACAATTCAAATGCAACTACACTTATTTTACATAGCTTACAAAAAAATTGATTTATTTACCTAACAGCCATCCTTCCTTCAGGCATCTCTCCATCCTCAAACTTATGATATAAACCAGACTGACGCAAGATATATGAATCATGGCAGGATCCAGGGAAATTACAACGGACACTGATTATTTTCATGTTATCAGATGAGCAAATCCTTACGTTGGTGTGTAACATTCATTTAAGATTAACATGGCCTCAATTGGAGATCTATACACATCTGTATATATCTCAGTTCACACTTATATACATATTTACGTACTCTTTTTCTATTAAGATTTTATCTTTTAGATTAGTAAGATACATTAGTATGGAGTAAATTCATGAACCCATAAATTTTAGGTTTATTATACACAGACGATTTGATTTATATCTTTGGCTTTTTAATTTTTAGCTACTAGGATGTTATATCAATATGGAGTAAATATAAGAACCCATATATTCTAGGATTAATGTACACAGAAATCTACGTGTACAATATTTAGTCTTTTCTATTTAGTTTACCCCATGAAAGCCCTCTCTACCTACCCTAATGGAGGAAATATGAGTTCCTATATATTTTAGAGATATAATACACAGATGATACACATCTTAACATATAATATTTAGTATGTCTCTTCTCACCTCCTGAAAGTCACATTTAGCTGATAATCTGCCATCAATCTTACGATTTTAGACCGCATGTTTTTTACTTACGACATGTCTAGTTTATGTATTTTAGACTGTTTATCAACTGTTTTATAATCAGTTTTTAGAACTATTTATATGTGTGTTATGACCCATAACTATATCTATTATAAATTAGATTCACGATGAGTCACATTTGTCTGTACATACTTTTGATACATATGTTTTTAAAGACATTGATACATTTTTTACATATCCCAATATGATTTTTTACATATCCCAATATGATTTTTTACATATTTTCTATACATCCTAATATGATACTTATATTAGATTTTCTATATAGATCTTCTTATGCGATCTCTTCAGTATGACTCTTGATGTGTTTGCTATGACCTACAACTAGGAGTCCCAAAACCAATGTATATACATACCCTGATGCATACGCTCTTGTAAATGTCTGTTTAATATACACCCATGTCAGATATCTATGACATCCACATCGTTTTACACTGTTCTTATATTGTTTTAATTTCATCATATCTTATAAGTCATATACACATCTTCGATATTCATGCCTTTTTGTCCTTTTTTGTACTTTTTGTCATTTTTATATACTATCGTAATTGTTGGTTTGATATATTATATATCTTATGATGCACCATTACTTCTGTACACACACAATTTTCCCTTCATCACCTACCTGATAAGAAGCACTACACATCTGATTACATTCCTAGATGGAGGGTTTGACAATAGGTTTAGGACTTACATACTTAGGTACAAATGAATTTATGATCCTATAATTAAAAAATAATAAAAAAGAAAATCCGGTATTCGGTAATAAATATCCGGTTATACCGAAACCGGTAGTGATGCAATAAACACTTAAACCGAAACCGGTAGTGACGTAATAAGCACCTATACCGGAACCGGAAGTGACGCTAAATACCGGCAGTGTTGCCCAAAACTGGAAATACCATAACGGTAAACTAGACAATAAACTCACAGGACAATTATTCCTTTACAGAAATCAACACTATTATATGTCAAGTTTAGGTCCATAATTAATCCTCAAATATACATCACATGTATAACATATAAGTCACTCATAAAGTTAAAAATTGCCGACTAAGAAAAATTCCCAGAATGCATTAGCACCAACAGGAAGGGGTGTTCCTAACAGATTTTGGCGCCAAAATAGATAAAATTGACCCTGGATGTTACCCTATATAAGCTCCCAGCAAACACATAGCAGTATAGTCTTGAGAAAGGCCTGGGAAAGGCCGAAACGCGTTGACATACTGGTGAGCTTATTTCTACTATTCATAAAGTGTAAAAAACTTTATTGCACCATTGTTTTTTCTTGTTTATTCACAGGTTCAGGATATATTTTCTTATATATTTTTTTTTATTTTATTTTTTATATTTTTTATATTTTTGATTTTTGATTTTTCTATTTTTATTTTCTAATTTTTGTATTTTTGGTACTTTTTGTTCACCATTGTTATACACATCTATAGGATTCAGCATTTCAAGTTTACCTTTTGGAATTCCACTTGGAGATTCATGCTATTTTTCATAGTTCCACAAAAATTTTTTCACCTTCTCACGACACACTCAAATTTGGATTGACTATTACACATTATTACACAACAGTGTTTGGATATTAACATTTGGATACACATATTTTTGGACACTTTGAACTTTATATTTGGACACTTTTATATATTTTGTGATAATTTTGATTTTTTTGAAGTTCATTTATTCATTTCTAGTTTATATTGTGATTGTCACACACATCTCACGTCTGAAATTCACACCTCTGCTATATTTGGACATAACATCTTTGGTTAGTCTTTTGTTAACGTGTACTTATATTTAGATACAACGTGTACTTATATTTAGATATTTTTAGATGCAACATGGATCCATGCAGCTTTTAGCCATTTTATTATTGTATTAGTGTATCATTGTATGCTTATATTGCTGTTTTTATATTGTCATTAAATTGTCAATACATACCACTTCAGCCTTTTTAGCTTTTAGAGCTCCCTTCCATACCTTTCTCATCTGATACCTTCTAAGTCTGCTAGGGGACTTTTGGAAGTGAGCTTAAGGCACACATACTAGTGCTCGGTTTACGACATCCAGTTATTTTCATGTTATGGTCACACACCATCTGAAAGTTGAGAGAATGATACTGTTTTCGGTTCTGGTAAACTTCCTCACATTCTCGTGCTGGTTTGACTGCCACATGTGTGCAATCGATGGCTCCAAGGACATTGGGCATTCCTGACATTCTATAAAAGTTAGACTTCACAGATTGCCAATCTTCAAGAGTCGATGGAAGGCACACGTACCATGGAAAGACCACCATCAATACATCAATGACTTTGGTTAGGAGCCTCGAAAAAGCAGACTGGCTAATGCCAATTATAACGCTAGACACAGCTTGGAATGAACCAGTGGCAAAAAAGTGTAAGGCTGCCAACAGTTTTAATAGTCTGGGTATGGCTTGTGAACGCGCTGTCATAGGCTCCAGGTATTCTGCTATTTCATTGTAAAGTTCCATAATAGCTTCTCTGTCCAAACGGAATCTCTGGATAATCTCCCGATCAGAAATGGCTTCCAAACCCATATGTGGAAGGAAAACTCTAGGGACTCTCAGTCTTCTACCTCTCCTTCTTTGAAATCCATTGTTTTCAACTGGTGCCTGTATAGCCCTTCTTCCTAGTAATTGAATCAATCTGAATAGAAACATATGTAAAAGTGTCTCCATCTTCATTTAGTGATGCAAAAACCAATAATGAAACTATTGTAGTCTAGTCCTTTCACTTAAGTACTTCAATCTGGTGTCAGTTTGATACCCCCTATAATTTTCTATTGTATTCGCTACCTAAATGGTCACAAAGCAAATTACGCGAAGTGAGAGTGAAAGTTGTAGCGGACGGATTACTTGTAACATTGATAATTTCC
Source organism: Bombina bombina (assembly GCF_027579735.1). Classification (NCBI taxonomy): domain Eukaryota; kingdom Metazoa; phylum Chordata; class Amphibia; order Anura; family Bombinatoridae; genus Bombina; species Bombina bombina. The sequence goes on from NC_069501.1 coordinate 764,684,107, forward strand.
GATTAGAGCGAATTTCCGTGCGATCTATCATGTAGTAAGTGGAAAAAGGGTTAGGAACGATTAGTTGCATAAAATTATGATTGCTGGTGAAAAATAGTGGTGTTTCAATTCGATCATGGATTGGTAACTAAGAGATGCAGATCGTAAGCGAATTTTGACGCGGAAATACAGACAAAGGGTCACTTTGATGCTCAGTACATGGCGCACTTGGTCCCATTTTACAGATATATACAAATATTCTAATATAAAAACTATTTTGAAATCCAAACCTTTTCTGGTCCAAACCAGTTTGGATAAATGGTTTTGTACATATATCTAAATTTTTATTTTAGAGAGTTGACTATTAACATATTTTTTTCAACGTATGCATACAACTTCCCTAATAATAATAATAATAATTATAATAATAGTAATAATAAATATAAAATATTTGCACCAAAAACCACTGTATAAAGAGTTTCATAAAATAACACCATTTTTAAATTAACCAGTCTCGTGTATTTAAAGAACTGAATTTTTTAATTAATTTTGAGAAACTAGGATCTAAGAACCCTGGCATCAATATATAAATGATCAGGCTAATACTTGCTGTCAGGTAATCATTATTATGAGGATGATCCATTGACTAAATAAGGACATGAAACAGGTTATTTGAATGAGGGGTTCCAATTTTTTTTTTTTTTTTTTTTTTTTTTAATGAGTGACCTTATATTATATTTCAATGATAAGAAAAAGAGAATGGCCTTTTCAGGGCTACCATAACTCTAATAAAAGGAATAATACTGTGAGGTAGTTCACTTGACTGCTGGGTAGACATAGGACTATTCATTTAAAATAAGAGAATTACTGCTTTTTAATTCATATTTAAATATGTATTGTTGGTGGAAACAAAAGAATACCCCACATTCCTGATTTGTTATGTATATCTGTAGTTGTATACCTATTGAATAACCTGCTACAGAAAAGGAAACTTGGCACCTCATTTGAAAAAGTAATGGCCCAATAAGCTAATTGTTATGGCACTTAGCTCATAAATAAAAAGGTCTGAGATGACCCCATAGTACATAAAAGCAGAAGCTTAATGCAATTTGGGTATGAAAGAGGTTTCACCCACACAGCTACAATGATGAGTGCCTCTGTCCCCAAACACTCCTTCATTGTTTGTGATGCTATGCATAATGATAGGTTTGGGAAACCTGTGGATGCTGGGAATGATGGGGTACTTGTGATCCTTCCTTGTCTGAAACTCTCCAGAAAAGCAAACTGAGACACATATAGGGCTAGATTACAAGTGGAGCGCTAATTCATTGTGCGCCCATTACAATTGGCTGTTTATTTCTATAGCAAGCTTGCAGTAGCAATTAGTGCTCTGGAAATTAACCAGAGGTCAGATCTCTGGCTAATTTTCAAAAGGACCCCCAATTGCCCCCAAAATACAGCGTGGTGTAGTTGTTTAAAATAAAAACAATTGTAGCATTTTTATTTTTTTTTAAAAACTGCACAAAGCAGTTTAAAGTGGGTGGGTGTGGAATGTTAGAAAAAAAAAACGGCACTGAAAAGTACCATTACATTGCAGTCTATGGGGACTGTGTGTTCCCTGTAAATATATATGTATATATACATATATGTATGTGTTAATATATGTATATACACATATTAACACGTAAATATATATGTATATAAGCATACACATACAGTATATATTTACATGTTCCTGCCCATCGTTGTGCAACTTACCCCTTTTCCTGTGCTAGGTTCTCAGCCATGTCTGATGGCATGAGATTAAGGCTCCCATTCGAGTCTATGGAAGAGCACTCTTGTAAGCGCAAAGCTTCTATGCAATGCGAATGCAAGGTCGCGTTCGCATTGCGCTCAACTTGTAATGCTAGCTTACATTTGCGTGTGCTGGTATTACTGAATGGAGCTCAAATATCACGCTCACGTAAGCGATATTTTGCTCTCCACTCGTAATCTGGCCCATAGTACTGTCCTTTGCACAGAACATGGAATGCAAAGGATGACACTGTATCTCCTTTCCACATTCATGAGTTTCATAAGATCTTGGTGAGTATAGAAAGCATTTTCCAAATCTTTTTTTTAATTTAAAAATATAAGTAGTTTTAACAGGAACAGTAATAAGAATAAAGTTATTTCATGGAGTAGATTCACTTCAGTAAAGTTTTCTGCTTTAATTGATAATTGAACAGAGAATTTTCTCAGTTCTCTCAGTTTTCTGAAAATCTTATAAATCTAGGACAGCATTATTTTGACATCATTATGGTTTACAGTCTCTATTCAGTTATGGGAAAAAAGGAAAACAAGTTAATTATTACAGCTCATAACAAATAGAAAATAAACTTAAAATAGAGACAGAATGCCCTAGTATTTTGACCTGTAAAATTGTTCCAAAAATAATACACAGAATGCACATTATTCAGGTTTTTAAATACCTAAAATTGTTAAAATCGAATGCTTTTATGACTAATTTTTGTACATTTCTCTAGATTATATAAATTATTAAAATTAAAATATTACTTTATTATTCGAAATAAAAAAGTGTTTGAAGTTATGAAGGGCAATATCACATTCAAACCAGGTTAACATGGGAATATTGAGGCATATGTAAATTTGTGACACAGCATGACCAAGAAATAAGGTATAACCCTCTGCTTCAGCACTATAGGCCCACTTATTCTCTCATTCAGATATTTTATTTCCTTCCCATCAAGCAGTAAATGGTTTGTATCATTGCAGATTCCACAGTATGATTACATAGTTACATGACAGTTGATGTTGAAATAAATGGAAAACACTTAGAAGCACATTGTCTTAGTACTGATCCATATGAAGTGAAAAAAAGTGAATCATTTCAGATTTTATCACATATTAACAACAAAAAAGAAAGAAAAAAAGAATAATAATAATAAGAAAAAAACAACTGCTATTTTTCACAATTTGATTTGCTACTCAACTTTATGCATGTTCATTGGTATTGCTCTTTTCAGAGTTAAATTGATTAAATCAGATGTGAGAACCTTCCTTATAGCTAGATTACGAGTTTTGCGTTATGAGTGAAAAAGTATCGTTATGCTTCATAACGCTGCTTTTTCCCTAACGCCGCTATTACAAGTCTTGCAGGTATAGATGTACCGCACAGCTTTTTGGCCGTCACGTAATGTCAGTACGGCACTTTTTAAAAAGTCCTTTTTCAATGGGACTTTCTTAGCGCTGGTATTACAAGTTTGTCTGGGAGACCAAAAAGTGAGCGGTACACTCTATAACCACAAGATCCGTACCGCCATCTAAAGTCAGTAGTTATGAGTTTTACGTTACAAAGCTGTACCATAAAACTCATAACTAAAGTGTTAAAAGTACATTAAACACCCATAAACTACCTATTAACCCTCCCGAATCGCAAACACTAAAATAAATTATTAACCCCCAATCTGAAGCTCCGGACATCACCGCCACTTAAGGTTGTATTTATTTTAACTAGGTAGACTAGTTAGTAAATAGTTATTAACTATTTACTAACTGCCTAGTTAAAACAAATACAAAGTTACCTGTAAAATAAAACCTACCCTGGCTTACACTAAAAACTAGAATTACAATAAAATAAAAATAAAAAAATTAATCAAATACAATTATCTAAATTACAAAAAAAATAAACACTAAATGACACAAAATAAAAAACAAAATTATCCAAAATAAAAACGAATTAAAAAAAAAATTACTCCTTATTTAACCCCTTAACGACCGAGGACGTGCAGGGTACGTCCTCTAAAAAAATACCCTTAACGACCAAGGACGTACCCTGCACGTCCTCGGTCTGGAAAGCAGCTGGAAGCGATCCTGCTTGCTTCCAGCTGCTTTCCGGTTATTGCAGTGATGCCTCGATATCGAGGCATCCTGCAATAACCTTTTTAAGCCATCCGGTGCAGAGAGAGCCACTCTGTGGCCCTCTCTGCACCGGAGATTGTTGGCTTACCGCGTTGGTGGGTGGGAGGCTGGTGGGAGGCGGGTGGTGGCCATCGATGGCCATGGTGACGTGCAGGGGGGGCGGGATCGTGGGCGTGGATGATCGGGGGCGCGCACTGATGCGCGTGCGTGCACGGAAGGGCGGGGGCGGGCGCGTGCACAGGGAGGGAGCAGGTGGGAACCGCTACACTACAGAAAAAAAGTTAAACAAAAAAATGCAAAAAACAGGGAATAATTTTTTTTTTTATATAAATCAATTAAGGTGTTGGGGTTTGTCTGTGGGGGGGGGGGGGGGGGGAAGCTACACTACAGAATTTCTATTTTTTTTTAAAAAAAAAACGTTTTTTTCTTGAAACTGGGTACTGGCAGACAGCTGCCAGTACCCAAGATGGCCCCCAATAATGCAGAGGGGGAGGGTAAGAGAGCTGTTTTGGGGGTGGATCAGGGAGGTTGGGGGCTAAGGGGGGATTCTACAAAGCAGCATATGTAAATATGCTAAAAAAAAAAAAAGAACAAATTAAAAAAACCTTTTATTTTAGTACTGGCAGACTTTCTGCCAGTACTTAAGATGGCGGGGACAATTGTGGGGTGGGGGAGGGAAGGGAGCTGTTTGGGAGGGATCAGGGGGTGGGATGTGTCAGATGGGAGGCTGATCTCTACACTAAAGCTAAAATTAACCCTGCAAGCTCCCTACAAACTACCTAATTAACCCCTTCACTGCTAGCCATAATACACGTGTGATGCTCAGCAGCATTTAGCGGCCTTCTAATTACCAGAAAGCAACGCCAAAGTCATATATGTCTGCTATTTCTGAACAAAGGGGATCCCAGAGAAGCATTTACAACCATTTGTGCCATAATTGCACAAGCTGTTTGTAAATAATTTCAGTGAGAAACCTAAAATTGTGAAAAATTTAACGTTTTTTTAAATTTGATCGCATATGGTGGTGAAATGGTGGCATGAAATATACCAAAATGGGCCTAGATCAATACTTGGGGTTGTCTACTACACTACACTAAAGCTAAAATTAACCATACAAGCTCCCTACATGCTCCCTAATTAACCCCTTCACTGCTGGGCATAAAACACGTGTGGTGCGCAGTGGCATTTAGCAGCCTTCTAATTACCAAAAAGCAACGCCAAAGCCATATATGTCTGCTATTTATGAACAAAGGGGATCCCATAGAAGAATTTACAAACATTTATGCTATAATTGCACAAGCTGTTTGTAAATGATTTCAGTGAGAAATCTAAAGTTTGTGAAAAAATTTGTGAAAAAGTGAACAATTTTTTTTTATTTGATCGCATTTGGCGGTGAAATGGTGGCATGAAATATACCAAAATGGGCCTAGATCAATACTTTGGGATGTCTTCTAAAAAAAAATATATACATGTCAATGGATATTCAGGGATTCCTGAAAGATATCAGTGTCCCAATGTAACTAGCACTCATTTTGAAAAAAAGTGGTTTGGAAATAGCAAAGTGCTACTTGTATTTATGGACCTATAACTTGCAAAAAAAGCAAAGAACATGTAAACATTGGGTATTTCTAAACTCAGAACAAAATTTAGAAACTATTTAGCATGGGATTGTTTTGGTGGTTGTAGATGTGTAACAGATTTTGGGGGTCAAAGTTAGAAAAAGTGTGTTTTTTTCCATTTTTTCCTCATATTTTATAAAAAAAATTAGAGTAAATTATAAGATATGATAAAAATAATGGTATCTTTAGAAAGTCCATTTAATGGCGAGAAAAACGGTATATAATATGTGTGGGTACAGTAAATGAGTAAGAGGAAAATTACAGCTAAACACAAACACCGCAAAAATGTAAAAATAGCCTTGGTCCCAAACAGACAGAAAATGGAAAAGTGCTGCGGTCATTAAGGGGTTAATAGCCCTAGAAAAATAAAAAGCCCCCAAAAATAAAAAAAAAGCCTACACTAAACTGGCAATAGCCCTTAAAAGGGCCTTTCGCGGGGCATTGCCCCAAAGAAATCAGGTCTTTTACCTGTAAAAAAAAATACAAACAACCCCTCAACAGTAAAATCCCCCACACACACAACCAAACTCCCCAAATAAAAACCTATCTAAATAAACCTAGCTAACGATTGCCCTGAAAACGGCATTTGGATGGGCATTGCCCTTAAAAGGGCATTTAGCTCTTTTACATTGCCCAAACCCTAATCTAAAAATAAAACCCACCCAATAAACCCTTAAAAAATCCTAACACTAACACGAAGATTCACTAACAGTTTTTGAAGACCGGACATCCATCCTCATCCAGGCAGCAGAAGTCTTCATCCAAGCGGGCAGAAGTCTTCATCCAAGCAGGCAGAAGTCTTCATCCAGACGGCATCTTCTATCTTCATCCATCTGGCGCGGAGTGGGTCCATCTTCAAGACATCCGGCGTGGAGCATCCTCTTCTTCCGATGGTCGCTGTAGAATGAAGTTTCCCTACTCTTAAAATAAAACCCACCCAATAAACCCTTAAAAAAAACCTAACACTAACCCCAGATGATCCACTTACAGTTTTCAAAGACTGGACATCCTTCCTCATCTAAGCGGGCAGAAGTCTTCATCCAGATGGCGCAGAGCGAGTCCATCTTCAAGACATCCGGCGCGGAGCATCCTCTTCTTCCGATGGTCGCAGTAGAATGAAGTTTCCCTTTAAGTGACATCATCCAAGATGGCGTTGATTACATTCCGATTGACTGATAGAATTCTTTCAGCTAATAGGAATTAAAGGAGAAAAAATTCTATTGGCTGTTCCAATCAGCCAATAGAATGTGAGCTCAATCCTATTGGCTGATTGGATCAGCCAACAGGATGAAAGCTAAATCCTATAGGCTGATTGCAACAGCCAATAGGATTTTTTCACCTTTAATTCCTATTGGCTGATAGAATTCTATCAGCCAACCGGAATGTAAGGGACGCCATCTTGGATGACGTCACTTAAAGGGAAACTTCATTCTACAGCGACAATCGGAAGAAGAGGATGCTCCGCGCTGGATGTCTTGAAGATGGACCCACTCTGCGCCATCTGGATGAAGACTTCTGCCCGCTTAGATAAGGAAGGATGTCCGGTCTTTGAAAACTGTAAGTGGATCGTCGGGGGTTAGTGTTAGGTTTTTTTAAGGGTTTATTGGGTGGGTTTTATTTTAAGAGTAGGGATTTGGGCAATGTAAAAGAGCTAAATGCCCTTTTAAGGGCAATGCCCATCCAAATGTCCTTTTCAGGGCAATGGTTAGCTTAAGTTTATTTAGATAGGTTTTTAGTTGGGGGTTTGGTTGTGTGGGTGGTGGGTTTTACTGTATTTTTTTTTACAGGTAAAAGAGTTGATTTCTTTGGGGCAATGCCCCGCAAAAGGCCCTTTTAAGGGCTATTGGCAGTTTAGTGTAGGCTAGGTTTTTTTTTTATTTTGGGGGGCTTTTTTATTTTTATAGGGCTATTACATTAGGAGTAATTCGCTTTTATTTTGGATAATTTTGTTTTTTATTTTGTGTAATTTAGTGTTTATTTTTTTGTAATTTAGATAATTGTATTTTATTAATTACATTTTTTGATTTTAATGTAATGTTAGTTTTTAGTGTAAGGCAGGTTAGGTTTTATTTTACAGGTAACTTTGTATTTATTTTAACTAGGTCATTAGTAATAACTATTTACTAACTAGTCTACCTAGTTAAAATAAATACAAACTTACCTGTGAAATAAAAATAATACCTAAGATAGCTACAATGTAACTATTAGTTATTTTGTAGCTAGCTTAGGTTTTATTTTACAGGTAAGTATGTATTTAGTTTTAAATAGGTTATTTAGGTAATAATTGTAAGTTTTATTTAGATTTATTTTAATTATATTTAAGTTAGGTGGTGTTATGGTTAGGTTCAGGGTTACGTTAGGGTTAGACTTATGCTTAGGGTTAGGGTTACGTTAGGGTTAGGTTTAGGGGGGTTAATCTATTTATGTAGAGTTAGTGATGTGGGAGGCCAGAGGTTTAGGGGTTAATAACTTTAGTATAGTGGCGTTGACATTGGGGGCAGCAGATTAGGGGCTAATAAGTGTAGGTAGGTGGCAGCGATGTTCGGGCCAGCAGATTAGGGGTTATTAACTGTAATGTAGGTGGTGGTGATGTTAGGGGCAGCAGATTAGGGGTTAATAACTGTAATGTAGGTGGCGGCGATGTTAAGGGCGGCAGATTAGGGGTTAATAACTGTAATGTAGGTGGCGGCGATGTTAAGGGCGGCATATTAGGGGTTAATAACATTATGTAGGTGACGGCGATATCGGGTGCAGCAGATTAGGGGTTAATAACTGTAATGTATGTTGCAGCGATGTTAGGGGCAGCAGATTAGTGGTGTTTAGACGTGTTTTTATGTTAGGGTGTTAGGTTTAAACATAACTTTTTTTTCCCCATAGACATCAATGGGGCTGTGTTACGGAGCTTTTGTTTCAGCGATTGCAGGTGTTAGGCTTTTTTTTAGCCAACTCTCCCCATTGATGTCTATGGGGAAATTGTGCACGAGCTCATCAAAACACTGCTTGTATTTGGGTGAGGTATCGCCCGTACAAGCCCGGGTTTTACAAAACCTGTAATAGCAGCGCTATAGGGAGGTGAAATACCGCAGCTTTTGTGGCTGTCATTAATTTCCCTATAGCACTCAAAACTCGTAATCTAGCTGTTAGTAATTAAGTTCATAAAATAACTTTCCATATTGGGATTGTTTTTCATTATTTTTTTTAAATTTGTCTTTATTTTGCATAAAATATTGCAAATGTGTTAACTGTACTGATGATCACAGTTCATCCCTGGCATAAACCAAGTTGCACATAGTGTATATGATATTAGATATGTGCAGCGGCGAAAAATTTGGTTTGGTTCGGTTCAATTCGGACCGATTCGAATTTCGGTTCGGATCGATTCGAATTCGGAAGAAATCAAATGAATTTGTTTCGGATTCATTCGGATTCTTTCGGATTCGTAAAAAATTTGTTTTGATTCGGTTCGAATTGATTCGGAATTTCGGGATTTCGGTAAGTGTTAAGGGGATATGCTGTGTATTACACTAGTATACTGTACAATACTAGTGTAATACACAGCCATCCAAATCCATCCGAATCTACCGAATAAATTCGAATCGATTCGGATTTATTCAGTAGATTCGGCACTACCGCAATTCGGAAATTCGAATCGATCCGAATCTCCGAATTCGACAAATTTGTCCGAATTTCGATTCGGACCGAATCGAATCGCACATGTCTATATGATATGCAATGGCATCTTTTATTTAGGTTATACTGTTTAAAACAATAAAACAGATAATGTTGGCGTATTTGATTTTTTTTCAATTTATTTAATTAATTTCCTGGTTTTGGGCACGAATTAGACATGTACACGAGTGAAAAAATGTGGTTTGTGTGAAAGATTAGTTTCAGATTTTTTTTAAACATTCTGAATTTCGTCCATGCAGGTATTCACTTCAAATGAATATTGGATTTGGATTTGTAATTGTTATTTCCAATAGGAACAGATAATATACACTATATTAACAAAAATCATAAATTATAGGAACTACTAGTTTAGTGCCTGACTAGTGCCTGACCGGCTGTCCCTAACATCAGTCATTAGAAATACTATGGCAGGACTGGACATGGGACAATGGACAAATGAATGGTAAGACCTCCTGTATATCATTACAAGCAAAGGAGTGTATTAACCTAACAATATAACTCCTTCCTCCCATTCTTTTTTGGCACTAAATGGCACAAACTAATGTACAAATCAATATTTCAAGCAGTCATTTGTTTTTTGTCAGTTTCAACCAATAATGTATTTAGCTGTTCGTATATCAAACGACTCAATAAATCAGCAAAATTCAGACAAATAGGTTGATATCCAGGGTACAGAACTGAAAAATACCCGCACCCTATGCCACTGTACCACAGGAGACACTATGTTACCACCATCTTTTCCCTCTCCATTACTTTCAGTCTGACAAAAAGGAACATGTTACACCTAAAGGGTCAGTATGCTCCTCACCACTGAGTTGGTCTGCTAGCTTTAAAATGCACCTGTTTATTACAATACTGCAAAGCATCCTCTTGCCTTCCTTCATAGTATCCTTCTGCCTTTTCTACACTACACTATATCAACCCTTTGACCTGTTCATTGAGAAGCATCTCTGCTTCTGCTAATAATTTATTTTCTCCATAAGCATAATCTCTGCTTCCCTGTGTTTTCTTTTTAACAGCTAGATCAACACCATACTATTGTAGTTATTTACCCTCCCTCACTCAATTTGTCAACCATGTCCCCAGTCAGACTTTATGTTGTTAATAATAATAAAATACATTTCTAGTTTATATTCATATTTCATATTCTGAAATGTTCATATTCTGAAATGTGTTGTATGTATAGTTATATGATTGTATTGTCAGTGTAAAACAAAAGTTTACCTGTGAGATATAAATAAAAAAAATTCCAAAGCTAAAATATCTAAAAATGTACAAATGTACTTCAAATGTACCCAAAGAATAATAAATTATATTTTTTACTTCTAATATAAATGACAAAATTACAAAAAGAATAAATATATTATTATTATATTATGATCTCTATAGAAAGCAAAATACTGTGATTTATGCTATATATTTTTCCATTAAAAAACCCCACAAACATTAGCATTCTTAATTACTAAATCTAAGCCCTTATAATTACAATATTAAATGCATGTTTTAATTTCTAAACTGAAAAAGCAATCCACAAAAAAAAGTCATATTTAGAATAAATCTATAAAGGTACGCTTTAATAATCTGCTCAGTAACATCCTCATTTTAAAGAGATTCCCACTGGTCAAATCCTCCCTTCTCCAGCTCTTACTAGCTTATCTTAAGCAACTTAATGACTTAGCAAGTGCTTTTATAGTGTCATTATTGTGTGACTAGAGGGAAATCAGAGCAAATTGAGAAAGCTGTATTCCTTATGTTCTTCTGGAATTCTCATCATGAAACTTAGTTTAGCCATGGATGAAATTTGTTAATTAAATAGGCTTGTAATTTACAAAAGTGCTAAAAAAAGTATTCTATTATCTGTTAATTTTAAGTGCAACCACAATAATAGTATACACTATTACACTTTTATTTTTCAAACAAAACAAAGTACTACTGATAAATGATAAGCCTTTGGGCTCTATGTACTAAGCAGTAATTTTGCTTTTCGTGTCCAATCTTGCGTCTGTATCCGCAATTCACATGTACTAAGCAGTCAAACATGGCTAAATCCACTGTTTTTTTACTTGCGAGCGTACGTGTTCGCTACTACTAGATCTGACTTGTTTTTCCCACTATAAAGACCTCGCTCGCCAAATAACGTGCAATTATTCATAATTACTAAACAATCCACTTATCCGCTCGTAACATTTTACGCATCGTATTCGCACAAAAATGCTTGCCACCATTTAGGTGGCAAGCACAATACAAATTGATAGTAGAATCTAAACTGATGCCATTTGTATCGCTCAATCTATTGCAGAAGTGTAATACTTACTGATTTGTCGTCAGTGATGGAGTCACTTATGCACTTGTTCATGCTTCGATATATCCAAATTAGAAGTTAAAGGCAAATTCAAGAAGTTCCTGTGGATGATGACAGAAGAAGGAGAAGGAGAAGGAGAAGAAGAGTACCAAGAGTATTCCTTCCAAGAGTGGGTTTTCATGACCTTTTGGACAGACAAATTTTGCAACGATTTCAGCTAGATAGAGAATCAATTATTATTCTTTATAACGAAATTTCTCAATATCTGGAGCCAATGACGGCGCAATCAAGGGCCATTCCCGGACTCCTGAAGTTGTTGGCGGCATTACATTTTTTTGCTACTGGATCTTTTCAAGCGTTATCAAGCATCATTATCGGAATGAGTCAGTCTGCTTTTTCAAGGCACCTTTCTAAGGTAATTGACGCATTGATGGTTGTATTTCCACGTTATGCCTGTCTCCCATCTACCCAGGAAGAGTGGCAATCAGTCAAGGCCAATTTCTACAGGATGGCAGGGATGCCAAATGTCCTTAGTGCAATTGACTGTACTCATATTGCTGTGAGACCATCCCATGACCGTGAAGAGGTGTTTAGGAACAGAAAGTATTATCACTCTTTAAATGTACAGATGGTGTGTGACCACAATATGAAAATTATCAGTGTACGTTCCAAATTCGCTGGGTCTTGTCATGACTCATACATCCTTCGTCAAACTGGATTGTACCGTAAATTTGAGAATGGAGATATGCCTGAGGGCTGGTTGTTAGGTAAGCTCAATTCTTCTTTAAGAAACCTTTTTTTTTTAAATCATTAATTTGTCGATTTTGATGCAAATATATGTAAAATTTTTAATTGCAAGTACCATAAACCAGGTTTCTATTGGTTTATAGCCCAAAATAATTAATAGCTTAAAATTTGCATATTTTGTATGCATTAAAATAATGGTTCAAAAATAATTAAAATTAATTAATTACATAACTAAGCTGCCTGGAGCAATTAACTCCTGCATTATTATCAGTGTCTATTCCAACCTTTTTGACAGTTTCTAGCCATGCCCATTTGATAATCCCTACTCAGTCTTTAAGCTCATTAAGACAGCGCTCTTGTAGAGATTGTTTGAATTTTACACTTTTGTACAGTGTAAGTTTGCATTTATCTTAAAGAGACAGTCTGCAATACAATGTGTATTGTTTTAAAACATAGATAATCCCTTTATTACCCATTCCACAGTTTTGCATAACCAACACAGTTATATTAATATACTTTTTACCTCTGTTATTTCCTTGTATGTAAGAACCTTCTTTCAGCCCCCTGATCACATGACTGTGACTGTTAATTATCTATTGACTTGCATTTAGTCTTGTGCTAACTCTTAAATAACTACCTGAACATTAACACAGTGTTATCTATATCACCCACATCAACTTATCAATCTCTTGTTGTGAAAATATTTTTTTTTTTTTTTTATGAGGCATCCCTCAAGGGATTAGAAATTAGCATATGAGCCTACCTAGGTTGTGTTTCAAATAAGAATACCAAGAGAACAAAGCTAATTTTATGATAAAAGTACATAGGAAAGTTGATTCAAATTACAAGTCATATCTGAATAATGAAACTTTAATTTTGACAAGACTGTCCCTTTAAACTTAATTTTGCTATCACATTATTGTCTACACACAAGCATCCTTATCTTGTATTTCTTTGTCCAATTTCAATACAAGAGATGACAAGTTATAATTTCAATTATATTAATTATCTATCCGGCACCCCAACGTTACTTTATTTTATAATGCCGGCTGGTTTTAATTGTTGTTAAACAATAGCTGATACTCAAGTAACAATATTTTCATTAAAGGTTGTCAAACCCCATTGAAAATCAGCTATTTAAAGTCAGAAAATAGGGTTAAGGGAAATTTAATTATAAAAAATTTAATAAACTACAAGAGTTGAAATTGAACATTGTGAAATTTTTAAATGGAATAAAATGTTGTTTTGATCTGTCACTTTAATTGTATAAACCTTCAATCAATACTTAAAGTTGAAAATTCAAGTATATTGTTAATTTTAAGTCTTATATATATATATATATATATATATATATATATATATATATATATATTTTATGCACCAGATAAAGTGGCAAAAATAATATTGGAGAGGATGTGCAATTGAAGATGAGACACCAATACACATCAAAGAATTTCCTGAAGACATTTGTCTTGACCTTCCCAACAGACGTGGTATTGCAACTCGGGACATGGTTCCTGAAAATTATTTTGAAACTTCAATAAAATAAAAAATTGTTATATCATATGCATTTTATTTTTGTTTACAACAATACATTAAAAAAAAAATAATGGTAAACATTGTTCAAAAACTATATATATACAGTTTGTAACGCTTAACTATTTATATTCACCCATACATTATTAATATTGTATATCATAATTGATAATATTGAATGTATTCGAACTTTAGAACAGAAACAGTGGTCCATAATAAATGTCTAGAATTTTCATTACATTTTGTTATAATGTCTATTGCCTAGACATTTTACATCTCATCAGATAACATGATTTAAAAAAAAAAAAAAAAAAAACTTGTTTGCTTAATGACAGCAGAAGAGAAAAAATAGAAGAAAAAAAACCTTGATGCGCTCCAATGCACTATTGATATTCATTGAAAGATAGACAAAAAGAATAACAATTGAATGAAAAATGACAATACATAACAATAAGCATGCAAACATCTATAAAATATTAATAGTGATAACTTAATTAGTAACTATCAACTTCTAGTGTAATTAACAAAATAAATAAATTGTGAGAATAAACCTAAAATCATAATAATATTTTTTTTAAATTACTATTTACAATTAAAAAAACTTTATTTATAAAAATTGAGATAAAAATATATGTTAAAAAAGAAAACACATTAATCGTGCAATAGTTAGATTTAGTGACACATGACGATTGAGTTACAATTTACTGCTGGCGAACTACTAATTTTAGTATACGGTATGGATAGATATTTTCCTAAAAAAAATAGGAGGAGTTCATGCTTTGAAGCAAGATTCTAGGGATAAAATTATTTATGAGATGTTACGTAGAATGTATAGAGTGTCTAATATAAAACGAATAAGACGTCAATGCCTTAGAAAATATAACGATTTAAAAAGGAGGGAGCCAGAGTATTACCCCTCCATTAAAAGACTGCTGCAGACATGTAAGTATTTCTATTGCGTCATAATTGAATCAATTAAAATTACTCATTTTAAATTTGGATTCTATTCAGTTTAAATTAACACTGAACCCAAATCTATTTTTTTAAATTAACACTGCACCCAAATTTATCTTTTCAAGATTCAGATAAAGCATGAACATGGAATCTATTTTATGAAATACTACTTTTATATATTCTCCTTGTTTATTTAATTTATTTTTAATACTAATCCAAAAGTGAGCATAGGACTCAGGCCATTGTTTTTTATATAACATGTGTTATGGTTACTTATTTGTCGTTAAATGTAAGGCAACAATAAGCAAGCGCTATCCATGGTGCTGGACATAAAACGGTCAGTTTGAAAACATTAACATTCCACCTTTAAAAATGTATTTATCAAGTGAAATTGGAGAAATGGATAATAATAGTAAATTATAAATTTTTAATAACATTAAATGCTATATATGAATTTTGATCAAATTATCTGTGTCTAGTGTCCCTTTAAAGGTACACTAGTATTATTATTACATGTTTTAAATGTAAAAGATATTTTATGTCATTATTTGCACTCTACATCTTAAAAACATGTTCTGTAGCAGCTATGTGTTTATTGATGTTAATAATCACTTTTTAAAGCAATTATTAAAACAACTTTGTGTTTTTAAGGTCCCTTGAATTTGATTTAACAGTTTTATGTAATTAAATCACTGGAACTCTATATAAATCAATATCTATATATATATCTATCTATCTATATATGTATATATATATATATATATATATATATATATATCTTTATATCTATATAAATCTATAAATATATATATTTTATATATAAATATCATTATATATATATATATATATATATATATATTAATAACTGTTACTATATACATTCTATATTGAGCTTTTACATATATATATATATATATATATATATATATATATATACAGGGAGTGCAGAATTATTAGGCAAATGAGTATTTTGACCACATCATCCTCTTTATGCATGTTGTCTTACTCCAAGCTGTATAGTCTCGAAAGCCTACTACCAATTAAGCATATTAGGTGATGTGCATCTCTGTAATGAGAAGGGGTGTGGTCTAATGACATCAACACCCTATATCAGGTGTGCATAATTATTAGGCAACTTCCTTTCCTTTGGCAAAATTGGTCAAAAGAAGGACTTGACAGGCTCAGAAAAGTAAAAAATAGTGAGATATCTTGCAGAGGGATGCAGCACTCTTAAAATTGCAAAGCTTCTGAAGCGTGATCATCGAACAATCAAGCGTTTCATTCAAAATAGTCAACAGGGTCGCAAGAAGCGTGTGGAAAAACCAAGGCGCAAAATAACTGCCCATGAACTGAGAAAAGTCAAGCGTGCAGCTGCCAAGATGCCACTTGCCACCAGTTTGGCCATATTTCAGAGCTGCAACATCACTGGAGTGCCCAAAAGCACAAGGTGTGCAATACTCAGAGACATGGCCAAGGTAAGAAAGGCTGAAAGACGACCACCACTGAACAAGACACACAAGCTGAAACGTCAAGACTGGGCCAAGAAATATCTCAAGACTGATTTTTCTAAGGTTTTATGGACTGATGAAATGAGAGTGAGTCTTGATGGGCCAGATGGATGGGCCCGTGGCTGGATTGGTAAAGGGCAGAGAGCTCCAGTCCGACTCAGACGCCAGCAAGGTGGAGGTGGAGTACTGGTTTGGGCTGGTATCATCAAAGATGAGCTTGTGGGACCTTTTCGGGTTGAGGATGGAGTCAAGCTCAACTCCCAGTCCTACTGCCAGTTTCTGGAAGACACCTTCTTCAAGCAGTGGTACAGGAAGAAGTCTGCATCTTTCAAGAAAAACATGATTTTCATGCAGGACAATGCTCCATCACACGCGTCCAAGTACTCCACAGCGTGGCTGGCAAGAAAGGGTATAAAAGAAGAAAATCTAATGACATGGCCTCCTTGTTCACCTGATCTGAACCCCATTGAGAACCTGTGGTCCATCATCAAATGTGAGATTTACAAGGAGGGAAAACAGTACACCTCTCTGAACAGTGTCTGGGAGGCTGTGGTTGCTGCTGCATGCAATGTTGATGGTGAACAGATCAAAACACTGACAGAATCCATGGATGGCACGCTTTTGAGTGTCCTTGCAAAGAAAGGTGGCTATATTGGTCACTGATTTGTTTTTGTTTTGTTTTTGAATGTCAGAAATGTATATTTGTGAATGTTGAGATGTTATATTGGTTTCACTGGTAAAAATAAATAATTGAAATGGGTATATATTTGTTTTTTGTTAAGTTGCCTAATAATTATGCACAGTAATAGTCACCTGCACACACAGATATCCCCTAAAATAGCTATAACTAAAAACAAACTAAAAACTACTTCCAAAACTATTCAGCTTTGATATTAATGAGATTTTTGGGTTCATTGAGAACATGGTTGTTGTTCAATAATAAAATTAATCCTCAAAAATACAACTTGCCTAATAATTCTGCACTCCCTGTATATGTTGTTATCAAGATATACATATATATATATATATATATATATATATATATATATATATATATATATATAAATATATATATATATATATATATATATATATATATATATATATATATATATATGTACAAAATGTAATCTTTCTAAGTACAGAAAATAAATTAAGTGTTGTATAACAGTTGTTAAACATTTGAAACTAGGTTAGTATTGTTAGTATATTAACTTTGTTAGTAAAACAAGCAAAATAATAACAATAAACACTATTAGGTGTGAAAATATGACATGCTTATAACATTATAATAAATGTTGAATTTTGAAATTTGTAAATAGATCGGTTGAAGGGGAATTTGAAGGGAAAGCGGCCACCACGTTACTTACGGTCCATGTTAAAATTCCAAGGAGTGAGGCTTCTTCCCCACCATTACCTTTAAGCTTGATGGATCGAGATCTTTCCCCAAAAAGAGTCGGAGGTGTTAAATTTGTAAATAGAAGGACTCAGACTGGTAATTATATAAATAGTTATTTTTGGTTACATGCATGTAGTGATGTCGCAAACATAAAATTTTCCGTTCGCGAACGGCGAACGCGAACTTCCGCAAATGATCGCGAACGGGCGAACCGGGCGAACCGCCATAGACTTCAATAGGCAGGCGAATTTTAAAACCCACAGGGACTCTTTCTGGCCACAATAGTGATGGAAAAGTTGTTTCAAGGGGACTAACACCTGGACTGTGGCATGCCGGAGGTTGATCCATGGCAAAACTCCCATGGAAAATTACATAGTTGATGCAGAGTCTGGTTTTAATCCATAAAGGGCCTAAATCACCTAACATTCCTAAATTGTTTGGAATAACGTGCTTTAAAACATCAGGTATGATGTTGTATCGATCAGGTAGTGTAAGGGTTACGCCCGCATCACAGTGACAGACCAAACTCCCAGTTAAACACACCGCAAACAACCGCAAACAGTCCATTTGCACAACTGCAAACTCCCCATTTGCACAAGGTTGGATACCAAGCTAGCCATGTCCCGTTCCTTGTCCTCACTGATGTCATTGAAGGTCTCTTCCTCCACCCAGCCACGTACAACACCAAGGGTCCCCAAAAGGTGACAACTAGCCCCCTGGGACGCCTGCTGTGTTTGGTCTTCCACCTCCTCAAAGCCACCTTCCTCCTCTGACTCCTCTTCTTCAGACTCCTCTATCTGCGTTGCCTCTCCTCCTGTAGCAGCGGCCAGAAAAATTTATGTTTGTTTCCCAGGCAGAAAGTGCCCTAAAACATTGCGCTTGAACCCTAGTTGGTGGCGGATAAGTCACGCAAGTCATCCGGCATTCAGAGATAAAATACAGCAGCGTGTGGACCATTTTTAACACAAGGCAGCTCATCTCATCAGGCCTTTTTTAGTCAAATGTATCGCCCACTGTCAGTCCCTTCGGGATCCATCCCTCATTCATCTTAATAAAGGTGAGGTAATCTAGACTTTTTTGACCTAGGCGACTTCTCTTCTCAGTGACAATACCTCCTGCTGCACTGAAGGTCCTTTCTGACAGGACACTTGCAAATTGAGCTCAGGCCACAGGTCAAGCCTGCACACCCAGTAGTCAAAGGGTTCATCGCTCCTCAGAGTGTCGATATCTGCAGTTAAGGCAAGGTAGTCTGCTACCTGTCGGTCGAGTCGTTCTCTGAGGGTGGACCCCAAAGGGCTGTGGCGATGCATAGGACTTAAAAAGCTCTGCATGTCCTCCATTAACAACACGTCTGTAAAGCGTCCTGTCCTTGCCGGCGTGGTCGTGGGAGGAGGAGGATTACTTTCACCTCTTCCCCTGTTAGATTCCCGTTGTGCTGTGACATCACCCTTATACGCTGTGTAAAGCATACTTTTCAATATATTTTGGAACTGCTGCATCCTTTCCGACTTGCGGTAATTCGGTAACATTTCAGGCACTTTCTGCTTATACCGGGGGTCTAGTAGCGTGGACACCAAGTACAGGTCATTCTCCTTCAGCCTTTTTATATGAGGGTCCCTCAACAGGCACGACAGCATGGATGCCGAGCTACTCATGTCCCGTTCCTCGTTCTCAGTGATCTCACTGAAGGTATGTTCTTCCCCCCAGCCACGTACAACACCACGGGTACCAGATAGGTGACAAAGAGCACCCTGGGATGCCTGTTGTGGTTGGTTTTCCTGCTCCTCCTCAAAGCCACATTCCTCCTCTTACTCCTCTTCCTCACAATCCTCTTCCAGCATTGCCGCAGGTCCAGCAAGTGATGCTGATAAGGCTGTTTCTGGTGGTGATGGTGACCACAACTCTTCCTCTTCACGCTCATCTACGGCCTGATCCAGCACTCTTCGCAGGGCACGCTCCAGGAAGAAAACAAATGGTATGATGTCACTGATGGTGCCTTCAGTGTGACTGACTAGGTTTGTCACCTCCTCAAAAGGACGCATGAGCCTATAGGCATTGCGCATGAGCGTCCAGTAACGTGGCAAAAAAAATCCTAGCTCCGCAGAGGCTGTCCTAGCACCCCAGTCATACAAATAGTCGTTAACGGCTTTTTCTTGTTGGAGCAGGCGGTCGAACATTAGGATTGTTGAATTCCAACGTGTCGGGCTGTCGCAAATCAAGCGCCTCACTGGCATGTTGTTTCGCTGCTGGATATCTGAAAAGTGTGCCATGGCCATGTAGGAACGCCTGAAATGGCCACACACCTTCCTGGCCTGCTTCAGGACATCCTGTAAGCCTGGGTACTTATGCACAATGCGTTGTACGATCAGATTACACACATGTGCCATGCACGGCACATGTGTCAACTTGCCCAAATTCAATGCCGCCAACAAATTTCTTCCGTTGTCACAAACCACTTTGCCAATCTCCAGTTGGTGCGGAGTCAGCCACTGATCCACCTATGCGTTCAGGGCAGACAGGAGTGCTGGTCCGGTGTGACTCTCTGCTTTCAGGCAAGTCAACCCCAAGACGGTGTGACTCTGCCATATCCGGAATGTAGAATAGTACCTGGGGAGCTGGGGGGGTGTCGTTGATGTGGAGCAAGACACAGCAGCAGAAGATGACTCAGCCGAGGAGGTTATGGAAGAGGATGGAGTAGGAGGAGTAGAGGAGGTGGCAGCAGGCCTGCCTGCAAGTCATGGCGGTGTCACCAACTCATCTGCAGAGCCACGCATTCCATGCTTGGCAGCCATCAGCAGGTTTACCCAATGCGCAGTGTAGGTGATATACCTGCCCTGACCATGCTTTGCAGACCAGGTATCAGTGGTCAGATGGACCCTTGCCCCAACACTGTGTGCCAGACATGCCATTACTTCCTTTTGCACAATCGAGTACAGGTTGGGGATTGCCTTTTATGCAAAGAAATTTCAGCCGGGTACCTTCCACTGCGGTGTCCCAATAGCTACAAATTTTTGGAACGCCTCAGACTCCACCAGCTTGTATGGTAAAAGCTGGCAGGCTAAGAGTTCAGACAAGCCAGCTGTCAGACGCCGGGCAAGGGGGTGACTTTGGGAAATTGGCTTCTTATGCTCAAACATGTCCTTGACAGACACCTGACTGTGGGCAGATGAGCAGGAACTGCTCAAGGCAAGAGACGGAGTGGTGGATGGTTGAGAGGGGGCAAGGAGGACAGCAGTGGTTGACGTGGCTGAAGATGCTGGACCAGGAGGAGGATGGTGGCTTTGAGTTTGTGTGCAGCTTGTACTCATGTGTTGATCCCATAGGCGTTTGTGATGTGCGATCATGTGCCTTCGCAAAGTAGTTGTACCTAGGTGGGTGTTGGACTTCCCACGACTCAGTTTCTTTTGGCACAGGTTGCAAATGGCATAGCTGTTGTCAGAGGCATACACACCAAAAAAATGCCACACTGCTGAGCTCTGCAATGACGGCATTCTGGTGGTGGCAACAGCATGCGTTGATTGGTGTGCTGTCTGGCTGACCGCGGGTGCCGATGCATGCTGTCTGACTGTGCCACTAGCTCCTTGCGACGACCTCCCCCTGCTTCCAACTCATCTCCTCCTCCTCTCTGTCTCCCCATCTGAACTTTCCCCCTTTTCTTCTTCTCTTCGAGCGGGCACCCACGTGACATCTACGGACACATCGTCATCATAAACCGCTTCACTTGTATCTGACAACTCAGCAAAGGAAGCAGCAGTGGGTACAACATCATCATCATCACACCGTACGTCCATGTGTGTAATGCTGCCTGACTGAGACATATCCCTGTTATCTACATCCTTTGGCAATAATGGTTGTGCATCACTCATTTCTTCCAACTGATGTGTAAATAACTCCTCTGACAGATCAAGTGAAGCGGCTGTGGTGCTAGTGTTGGTGGTGGCGGCAGGCGGACGAGTGGTAACTTGAGAGGTGCCCGAAGCTAAGCTGGAGGAGGATGGTGCTTCAAGGTTCCGAGCGGAAGCTGTAGAAGATTGGGTGTCCTGTGTTAGCCAGTCAACTATGTCCTCAGAACTTTTCGAGTTCAGGGTACGTGGCCTCTGAACACTGGGCATTATTATAGGGCCAAAGGGAATCACAGCACCATGACCACAATGGCCCCTGCGGGGTGGCCTGCCTCTGCCTGTCATTTTTTTTTCGATTAGTGGTACTATGCGGGCAAGCTACTGTGACAACAGATATGAGTGGCACTCTACACTGGCAGAAGTTGGCAGAGTAGACGCTGTAGGCCTGACACACACGCTTGCAGACAACTAACTGCTATTCAATCTATTACAGTCAAAATTGTATTTTTTTTTAAATGTACACTACTGTTACACCAGATATGAGTTGCACTGGTGTGAGACTGTGCCCTGGCAGGCCCTGAAACACACACGTGTGAAGGAAACTGACTGCTATTATTTCACAGTCAAATTTCTAGTTTTTTTTTTTATAGTACACTACTGTTACATCAGATATGAGTTGCACTGGTGTGACACGGTGCCCTGGCAGGCCTGAAACGCACATGTGTGAAGGAAACTGACTGCTATTATTTCACAGTCAAAAAAGTGTTGTTTTTTTCAACCCCTTAATGACCACAGCACTTTTCCATTTTCTGTCCGTTTGGGACCAAGGCTATTTTTACATTTCTGCAGTGTTTGTATTTAGCTGTAATTTTTCTCTTACTCATTTACTGTACACACATATTATATACCGTTTTTCTCGCCATTAAATGGACTTTCTAAAGATACCATTATTTTAATATCTTATAATTTACTATTAAAAAAAATAAAAAATATGAGGAAAAAATGGAAAAAAAACACACTTTTTCTAACTTTGACCCAGAAATCTGTTAAATATCTACAACCACCAAAAACACCCATGCTAAATAGTTTCTAAATTTTTTTAGAGTTTAGAAATACCCAATGTTTACATCTTCTTTGCTTTTTTTTGCAAGGTATAGGGCCATATATACAAATAGCACTTTGCTATTTCCAAACCACTCTTTTTCAAAATTAGCACTAGTTACATTGGAACACTGATATCTGTCAGGAATCCCTGAATATCCATTGACATGTATATATATATTTTTAGAAGACATCCCAAAGTATTGATTTAGGCCCATTTTGGTATATTTCATGCCACCATTTCACCACCAAATGCGATAAAATAAAAAAAATTGTTCACTTTTTCACAAATTTTTTCACAAACTTTAGGTTTCTCACTGAAATTATTTACAAGCAGCTTGTGTAATTATGGCATAATTGGTTGTAAAATTTTCTCTGGGATCCCCTTTGTTCAGAAATAGCAGACATATATGGCTTTGGCGTTGCTTTTAGGATGGAAACTTTCAACTCCGGTGACCATAGGAAAAGCCAGAAAAACAGTGCAAAGTGTAAAACCGTTTATTAATAGTTTAAAAGCACAACACACAAGTTTCCACTCAAATTTAGAGTCCTCAACTAATGAGGCATGAATACAGCATGAAAATAACTGAATCCAAGTGTATACTGTTCAATCCAGGGTACTAGAGACACTGCTTTATCCGGTACACATGCAGGAGGAAATTTGTGATTCTGCTACATCCTTACCTCATACGATTGAGGGTATTAGAAGTAAGTGCACATCTACTAGGGGGGACAGCGACGAAGATCAGCTGGTTTTCTTTATGTATATATTTACATATATATATTATCACTGACTTTTTTCTTTTCCACTGGAACTGTGATACTTGCAAGTCTATTCATATGCTTCACATTTTAATTATTTGCATATATTTTTTTATTATTATAACCTTTTATTCATGTTTATTATGATATTGCTGTGGGTATAACTACCTTATTTTTGGCATTACTTTTATATTGTTCCTCATTTTAATTGATTCATGTATGCTAGTTGTATCTCCTGCGTCATCCCACCATCTTGGTTTTAATTTTGTCTTTAATTAGAAGTGTGAAGGGACGCTTCTATTGTTTTGGAACTGGGCTGCTAGTGTGGTGTTTTTAGGTGCTCTGTAGTATTCTCAGGGCGG
Source organism: Bombina bombina (assembly GCF_027579735.1). Lineage (NCBI taxonomy): Eukaryota > Metazoa > Chordata > Amphibia > Anura > Bombinatoridae > Bombina > Bombina bombina. Next base: position 764,707,829 of record NC_069501.1, read on the forward strand.
TCAAATATCTGTATAGCTGCGCCATAGGGTGAATTAGGGGCTTCTGTCCTTAACTCATTTCCCTTATTGCTTTATATATATATATATATATATATATATATATATATATATATTCTATATATATATATATATATATATATATATATATATATATATATATATTATTTGTTGATCCTAAAGTTTAATTTAAACGTTTATGGATTGTTATCTAACTAAAGTGCATCAATTAGAATATTATTTACAAATTCTTTGGTTACTTTGTCTAATCTATTATACCTTTTTAGATCATTATAGATTTCTTTATTATGGAATATTAATGAATAAATTAAAAAAAAGTGTGTCATTACTATATTATCTATTTTTTTTATATATTCCATGTAAGAATATATTATAATTGTGTAATTAATTTATTAAATGTTATTTCCATTCTATTTACGGAAAAAAAAACTATAAGAAAAAAAAAAAAACAATAGCAAAATATTGACATCAAATGGTCACATACCACAGGTAAAATTACAACTGTTATTTACATACAAATGGCGTCTAAATTGGAGTAAGGCATTTACCTCTTATGTCGCTGTCATTGTCGATTGATTAACTTTTTCTCGTAGTCGGTAAGATCAGCGTAATAGGCTGGGCCTCCACCAGTACCCCTTGCAGAGTTTTTCTCCTTAGCCAATTTCTGTTTGGCGAAGCATTTAATGTTGTTGAAACGCTTTTTTATTTGATTAATGTCGTTTTTTCTAGGGCTCTGTGCACTTACAGCATCGTTGAATTTTTTCCAGATCGCCTTTTTTCGACTGGTAGGTGTCTGCCTCATGCGACTTCCAAAAAGATAGTCGTAAGCTTCTAGAATCATGTCAATAAGGACAACATTCTGCTGGTGGGAAAATTGGTATTTTTTTGCTTTGGCAGGCTGAGAATCTGATGCAGAAGAAGCCATGTTATTTACAGTAAATAGATAACAAAATAGTTAAAGTAAAGTTCCCGGAATGGATAACCACCTGACAAAACTTGATTTTATAACAGGCTGAATGCACTTCCCGCGACTATGATGTCTATGACACATTTTTGGTCACGTGGGACAAAAAATAAAAAATTTAGACTTCACAAGACTGACAATTTAGTACATTGTAAACATTACGGTGTGCGAGGCGTCAGATTTATCATTCATCCACAACAGCTCACAACTGATTAGACGCGACAGTTTCAGAGGTGATTTTTAGTACATACGAGTCACAGACGTCAATTCACTTGCGGCGAGCAACAGCGAGTTTATCCGATTGTCAACCGGCGAGACAACTGATGCTTTAGTACATGGAGCCCTTTGTCATTTGTCATCGGTGTACTTGCTTGGTGTTATAGATGTTGCATAAGTGTTTAAATGTTATTTTACAGCAAAGAAAAGAAAAGAAATTTAAACTGAAAATTTTTGAGAGATAGGTCTTGTGAGAAGGCCATAAATGCACTGGACTTAGGGACAAAATGACAAATTTTCAGCTCAAGATATGCTACAGTGGAAGATATTAAATAAATCAAGGTTCAAATGTAACTTTCTTTCCTATAGAAAAAAATAAAACAACACCTCTGTGGTACAGACCCCCACCACTATATTAAATACTAGTAATTGCTCTTGAACAAGTGTATTGCTGTCAGAGGCTGGTGGGTAGCATGTTCTGAGCTCAAGTACAATAAGCAGCATGGCAATTAACTTTTAACAGAGAAAAGGGGAAGGTGAGAGAGTATTTGAAGAGAAGGGCAGAAATATAGATGGATGCTGTGTTATTAAGGTTTTTGTATGTAAAATATAAGATTTAGAATTATATTTCATAGGCTATGTTAAACCATTGGAAAACTTAACAGAGAGATGCAGAAGTTGTATAGTGAGTTAAGAGCTTCAGTCTGGAAGAGGCAATATGATTGAGAAACCAGAGAGGCTGAAGATGTAGTAGTCAGGGATATGGTGAGTGAGTGGAATGAAATCTTAGTTATGTCCTGTGAAGAATTGCTGAATATTGTAAGTTGGAAATAATGGGAATTTTCCAGGGGCAGAATGTGAGGAGCACATTAAAGTTTGAAATCAAATGCAACTCCACTTAGTGAGATAGATAGGTTAATTAAAGTACGATAGTATTTTTAACAGTAAAATAGATTTGAGGGGTAAGGATAATGAATTAAACGAGGAACAGGAAATGTTGAGCTTCAGATAGTCAGTAGATGTCAAGATTAGAATAATATGTACAATGCTAGTGAAACCACAAGACTGCTGTGTCACACATTCCAAAGGTGTGGAGAGTTTGTAACAGAAGATGGTCTTTAACAGTGCCAAAAGTTCCAGATTGATTGAGAAGGATTATGAGGGAGTAACCATATTTTTTGGAATTAAAAGCCAGATTCCTTACACTCAAGAGGATAAATTGAGTGAATTTTTTTTTACATGTGAGCCTTTGGTGAAGTTTCTTACGCAAGGGGGAATAAAGTAGGGTAGTTGGTGGGAGAGGTTAGATTCAGTCAAGGATAAGTATAATTAACAAATATGAGTAGATCATGAGAACCAAAATAATAATTAAGCTAACAACAGAAAGAGTATGCTAGTTTGTTGAGATGGCTTGGGACATTAAAAAGGAAATCATAAACAGTAAGTTAAATAAAACAACTCTTTCAGTCATTAAGAATTACAATGGTAAACATTTGCCAGCCTATTATTTTTTGCTTATGTGTTGTTATTGCAAAATTTGTATTGCTATCAATTCATATGTAGTCAAATATTAGAAAAAAGATGAGTAAAACCCTATCAGAATTTAAATCTGTCATTATAAACTTTATCTCAGAATTTCATATTAAAATGTAAGAGTGTTATTAAAATAGAGTAATCTGTAAGGGATTTTACTGATTTAATTAAGAAATTAAATATCAGTCACCTAAATTACAAGTTGAGCGGTACGGCTATACCGCTGAAAAAATTACCTTTGCGAGCGGAATATGCAGGTCTCCCGTATTACAAGTCGCAGCGATACAGCTATACGGCAAGCGTTTTAGCCTTTACGCAACTCTCCATTCCGCACTCAAAAAATGACTTGTGCGTGCAGGATTTTCATAGCGCCTGTATTACAGGTTGTGCGGTCCAGCTAAAATGCTTGTGTTATAGTCTATACCACCACGATTCATTTCGCTTTCTGAGACCAGTAGTTATTGATTTATGCGAAACAAAAATGTTTCACAAAATTCACAACTAAAATGTTACAGTTCAAGGTGCTCCAGCACCAGGGTAATCCCAAATACAGGGTTGCAAATGTGCAGGTGTGCAAGCTGTCCAAGACTAGCAACTTAGTCTTCAATAATTGTAAATCCAAGAAAAAGAGGATAGCAGCAACACCATTAATAAAGTAAAACAATCTTTATTTAAGCCATCACACTAAAAATGACAACGTTTCGGAATAATATCCTTAATCATGTCATGACATGATTAAGGATATTATTCCGAAACGTTGTCATTTTTAGTGTGATGGCTTAAATAAAGATTGTTTTACTTTATTAACCGCTTAATGACCACAACACTTTCTGTCCGTTTGGGACCAAGGCTATTTTTACATTTTTGCTGTGTTTGTGTTTAGCTGTAATTTTCCTCTTACTCATTTACTGTAGCCACACATATTATATACCGTTTTTTTCGCCATTAAATGGACTTTCTAAAGATAACATTATTTTTATTATATCTTATAAATTACTATAAAAAAATATATAAAAATTATGATGAAAAAATGGGAAAAAACACACTTTTTCTAACTTTGACCCCCAAAATCTGTTACACATCTACAACCACCAAAAAACACCCATGCTAAATAGTTTCTAAATTTTGTCCAGAGTTTAGAAATACCCAATGTTTACATGTTCTTTGCATTTTTTGCAAGTTATAGGGCCATAAATACAAGTAGCACTTTGCTATTTCCAAACCACTTTTTTTTTTTAAATTAGCGCTAGTTACATTGGAACACTGATATCTTTCAGGAATCCCTGAATATCCCATGACATGTATATATTTTTTTTAGAAGACATCCCAAAGTATTGATCTAGGCCAATTTTGGTATATTTCATGCCATCATTTCACCGCCAAATGCGATCAAATAAAAAAAATCGTTCACTTTTTCACAATTTTTTTTACAAACTTTAGGTTTCTCACTGAAATTATTTACAAACAGCTTGTGCAATTATGGCATACATGGTTGTAAAAAAAAATTTCACCGCCAAATGTGATAAAATAAAAAAAAAAGTAAATTTTTTCCCAATTTTAGGTTTCTCACTGAAATCATTTACAAACAGCTTGTGTAATTATGGCACAAATGGTTGTAAATGCTTCTCTGGGATCCCCTTTGTTCAGAAATAGCAGACATATATGGCTTTGGTGTTGCTTTTAGAAGGCCGCTAAATGACGCTGCGCATCACAAGTGTATTATGGCTAGCAGTGAAGGAGTTAATTAGGTAGCTTGTAGGGTTAATTTTAGCTTTAGTGTAGAGATCAGCCTCCCACCTGACACATCACCCCCCCTGATCCATCTCTTACCTCCTCCACCCCACAATTGTCCCCGCCATCTTAAGTACTGGCAGAAAGTCTTTTTTTCCTTTTTTTCTTTCTTTTTTTTCTTTGCATTTTTATATATGCTGCTGTGTAGTATCTCCCTTAGCCCCCAACCTCCCTGACCCCCCCAAACAGCTCTCTAACCTCCCCCTCTACCTTCTTGGCAGCCATCTTGGGTACTGGCAGCTGTCTGCCAGTACCCAGTTTACAATATAATGTCTCTCTTTTTTTATTTTTTTCTGTAGTGTAGCTTTCCCACCCCCAGACCAACCCCCACCCCCTCCCAGATCCCTTAGATTACTTTTTGGGGCATTCCCCCCCCCTTTCTCCCACTTATACTTTATGTTTTCTGTAATGTAGCGGTTCCCACGCGCTCCCTCCTCGTGCAAGCGCCCGCCCGCCACCCCCAGTGCACACGCGCGTGTCCGTGCACGCCCCCGACTGTCCCAATCCTGCCCCCCTTTCAGGCTCAGAAACCATTGATGGCCGCCCACCCGCCTCCCACTGCAGCTCCCACCCACCAACGAATGCGGCCATCGATGTCCGGTGTAGAGAGGGCCACAGAGTGGCTCCTTCTGCACCGGAGGGGTAAAAATTGTTATTGCAGGATGCCTCGATATCAAGGCATCCTGCAATAACAGGAAAGCAGCTGGAAGCGATCAGGATTGCTTCCAGCTGCTTTCCAAACCGAGGACATACGCCATATGTCCTCAGGCGTTAGCTGTATTTTTTCTGAGGACGTATGGCGTACGTCCTCGGTCATTAAAGGGTTAATGGTGGTGCTGCTATCCTCTTTTTCTTGGATTTACAACTAAAATGTTACAAAGTACATTAACACCCATAAACTATCTATTAATCCATTTACTCGCCACCCCCCGCATCACAAATACTATATTAAACCTATTAACCCTTAATCCGCCGACCCCCCCACATAGCCAACACTAAATAAAACTATTAACCCCTAAACCGCCGGCCCACACATCACTATGACTATAATAAACCTATTAACCCCTAAACCTCTGGCTCCCCACATCGCTACTACTATAATAAAACTATTAACCCCTAAACCGCTGGCCCTCCACATCACAACACACTAAATTAAACTATTAACTCCTAAATCTAACTTTCTCCTATACTTTAAATTAAAATTACAATATAACTATAAAAACTTACCTGTGAAATAAAAAAAACTAAGATTAAACTATGAATTAACCTAACATTACTATATTAATTTTTTTTTAATGAAAAATAAAAAAACAAAATTACAAAATTAAAAAAGCTAACATTAAAAAAAATACTCTAAGGGGGACGGAACCTATGCTTGGAGAGGCTGGACATGCCTTTACGAAGCTCCTGATTGTATTTCATTAAACTGGGTCTTTTTGGCTACAAAACAAGGAGAACTCACCTACTATGACTTTTATATTTGAAAGCTACAACTACCTAAACATTTAGTCAGAAGTTCAGAAGCAGATGATTGACACCCTGACCTATGTTCTCCAATTTCGCCACACATGATTTTCGCTTACTAGGCCATTATTGAATTGTGGATAGAGAACTGCGTGGCGAGGGCTGCCGCACTAAACCCCCCCCCCCCCAGGTTGCTGGGGTAAAAGGTACGCAGATACTAGTGCTGGTACTAACCTTCAATGCAAAGAGCAAAACTATAAGAGTACTATACTCTTGACAATACTATTCCTAATGACATCAAAGGGAAGGGGACTACGAAGATCTACTAAGCAACCTATGCAAAGCCCAAAATGGCAGCTATGCTTCAAGATTGTGAGGCGTCTATACTAGAAATGCTGGATAATCATTTTCAGATATTGGAAAAGGAGTTGCTTCTATTACGATCTGCTGCCTCTAACTCTTCCTCTCCTGAGCTAGACCGACAGCACATCCAAGACCGGGAGCCTACCAATGCATACCTCATTGCCAAGTTTGAGAAATCTGAGGAGACCCCGGTTCTAATTGGGACATTGTGTTGTGAGCCTCAGCTGGATGTGGAGTTTAAAGATACCGCAACTACAGCTTTTTTCGGGACAAGTACATATTTTGAGCGGTTGAGCTATGCAACTAGAGTGGGGTTATCCTTCCTTAGCGAGCCGGTGGGTCGAGAGCTGAGAAGGCACCCTTGGTGCGAAACCCACAGGGCGCTAGCAATTTACAGGAGCGTGGTGGCACTGACCCTAGTTCCTCTATTTAGCATGATGCTCAACTCTATAAGGTATTTTTGACATCTGTATTGGTCTCCCAGTTGCTGACGAGCATACTTAGTGTCCTGGATGACACTTCGGAACTAATGGAGCATTTTTATTTGCATGACCGCTGGTGTGGGTCTCCCATAGAGACAGATATGGTACCTACCAATGCCGTTTTAGTAAACCATGGCTCAGGACTATTGCAGACTATTATTAATGGGGTTATGTGTATTGCTAACTTTTTTTTTTTCTGTAAGGTCCCCCTTTAGGGCAGGTTTAATGTCACCAGTTTCATCTTTTGTATAAAATGTGTTCTATTTTCTAACTGGGCTGCAGATATTATCTTGGGACCTACAATGTTACTTATAATACTCAAGGCTAGAAATGTATTTTCGTGGAATTGGAAACAACACAATAAGGTATTATACTGTACCATACGTTGTATTTAGGGTATAGAACATTCACATAAGCTGTTTTTCTTTCTTTCTTTTTGTTTCTTTGTTCTGCTAGATAAGCATTAATATTGTTCAATATATAGCCGCCGGTGGCCGAGGCAGCAGATTCTAAAAAACATTTGCGCCATTGGGTGCTGATATTCTTAACACATAGAGATTCTTGTATACTATTATTAACATATATACGGCTAGATTACGAGTTGTGCATTAGGGTAAAAATGCAGTGTTAACAGGTCCTAACGCTGCTTTTTTACACCCGTTGGTAGGTTTAGGGATCCCGCACACTTTTTTGGCCTTACCGCAAAACGACTTCCGTAAACTTCGTAAAGTCTATTTTCCATGGGACTTCCATAGCGCCGGTATTACGAGTCTGTCCTGGGAGGCCAAAAAGTGAGCGGTACACCCTCTACCTCCAAGATTCCAAAGTCAGTAGTTATGAGTTTTACACTACAAAGCGTAAAGTGCTAAAAAGTACACTAACACCCATAAACTACCTATTAACCCCTAAACCGAGGCCCTCCTGCATCACAAATACTATAATAAAATTTTTAACCCCTAATCTGCCGCTCCGGACATCGCCGCCACTATAATAAACATATTAACCCCTAAACCGCCGCACTCCCGCCTTCCAAACACTAGTTAAATAATATTAACCCCTAATCTGCTATGCCTAACATCACCACCACCTACATTATATTTATTAACCCCTAATCTGCCGCCTTTAACGTCGCCGCCACTATATTAAATGTATTAACCCCTAAATCTAAAGTCTAACCCTAACACCCCCTAATTGAAATATAATTTAAATAAATCTAAATAAAATTCCTATTATTAACTACATTATTCCTATTTAAAACTAAATACTTACCTATAAAATAAACCCTAAGCTAGCTTATAGTTACATTGTAGCTAGCTTAGGGTTTATTTTTATTTCACAGGCAAAAGTTTGTATTTATTTTAACTAGGTAGAATAGTTACTAAATAGTTATTAACTATCAGCCAATAGGATTTTTTCTACCTTAATTCCGATTGGCTGATAGAATTCTATCAGCCAATCGGAATCTAAGGGACGCCATCTTGGATGACGTCATTTAAAGGAACCTTCATTCAGTAAGAAGACTCTGGATGAAGAGGATGCTCCGTGTTGGATGTCTTGAAGATGGCGCCGCTCCGCATCGGATGGATGAAGATAGAAGATGCCGTCTGGAAGAAGACTTCTGCCTGTCTGGAGGACCACTTCGCCCGGCTTGGATGAAGACTTCTCCCGGCTTCGTTGAGGATTTCGGCCCAGTTGGATGAAGACTTCTGCCGCTTCCTAGAGGATGGATGTCCGGTCTTCAGAACAGTAAGTTGATCTTCAGGGGGTTAGTGTTAGTTTTTTTTAAGGGTGCATTGGGTGGGTCTTATTTTTAGGTTAGGGCTTTGGGCCGCAAAAGAGCTAACTGCCCTTTTCAGGGCAATGGGGAGCTTAGGTTTTTTTAGTTAGGTTTTTATTTGGGGGGTTTGTTGTGTGGGTGGTGGGTTTTACTATTGGTGGTGTTTGTATTTTTTTTTTACAGGTAAAAGAGCTGATTTCTTTGGAGCAATGCCCCGCAAAAGGCCCTTTTAAGGGCTATTGGTAGTTTAGGATAGGTTTTTTTATATTGGGGGGGGGGGGGCTTTTTTATTTTGATAGTGCTATTAGATTACGTTAGGTGTAATTAGTTTAAATATCTTGTTTTTAGGACTATACTTGATACCATAGTAGCTAAAGGTTCAGGTCCATGAGAGGCCATTGTTTTCCTTATGGAGAATCTATACTCATATGACACATATATTGAAAATAGGGGTTCACTGTTTACTTATGTTTTCTATATTATATATTTTATATGTCATAGTTAAGATTAATATGTTTTAATAGGCCCTAAAAGGTCTACAAATGCTCCCTATATTAAAACAACCCTCCTGATATATCTCGTACTAGTTGGGATGGAGGTCTTGTGGGAGCCTCATTTTCTTTTATGGAGGTGGAAAACTGAGGATTAACTTGAGTTATGTGTTTTTTTTAAATATTCTACAGGTATTGTTTGGACTGTGGGCTACATTACTGTGTTTCCTTTTATCTATTTATTTTTATTTTATGCATGTACCTACCTACTTATTTGTTATTCCATTGTTTTGGAACATACTGTATGTGTATTTCTGATATCTCACAACAAAATTCCTGTATGTTTATTTTTGATCCTTAATAAAAATATGCTAAAAAAAAATACACTAAAATTAAGAAAAATAACAAAAAACCTAACATTACCAAAATTAATAAACAAAATTATCCAAAATAATCAAAATTAAACCTAATCCAATACCCCTATAAAAACAAAAAAGGACCCCAAAATAAAATCTATTATAGTAGTAGCGATGTGGGGGGACGGCGGTTTAGGGATTAATAACTTTATTATAGTAGTAGCGATGTGGGGGGCTGGTGATTTAGGGGTTAATAACTTTATTATAGTAGTATCGATGTGGGGGGCCGGAGTTTTAGGGGTTAATAACTTTATTATAGTAGTAGCGATGTGAGGGTCTGTCAGTTTAGGGGTTAATAACATTATTATAGTAGTAGCAATGTGGGGGGGGGCAGCGGTTTAGGGGTTAATAACTTTATTATAGTAGTAGTGATGTGGGGGGTTGACAATTTAGGGGTTAATAACTTTATTATAGTAGTAGTGATGTGGGGGGTTGACGGTTTAGGAGTTAATAACTTTATTATAATAGTAGCGATGTAAGGGTCTGGCGGTTTAGTGGTTAATAACTTTATTATAGTAGTAGCGATGTGGGGGGGCAGCGGTTTAGAGGATAATAGGTTTATTTAGTGTCGGCGATGTCGGGGCAGCAGTTCAGGGGTTAATAACTTTATTTAGTGTCGGCAATGTCTGGGGTGCGGCAGATTAAGGGTATTTAGACTAGGGGTTTATGTTTATTCTTTGGATACATTTTTGTCTATAAACAAAATTCATGAATATGATTGCTAGTATTAAATGGGTTACCTTTTAGTGGGATTATTTAAGCTTAACTGGAGCTTTTTGTATATATTTTAGATTTGTATAGGTTGAACTCGATGGACTTCGGTCTTTTTTCAACCTCATCTACTATTTTACTATGTTACTATGTTAGGTTTTAACGTAACTTTCTTTTCCCCATAGACATCAATGGGGATTGCGTTATGGCGATCACCATTCCGCGATCTCAGGTGTTAGTTTTTTTCTAACACTTTCTCTCCATTGATGTCTATGGGGGGAAAACATGCACAAGCACGTCAAGTCAGGCCTTGGGTTTTGTGCTGTATGAAGCTTATCCCACCATATCGCACAACAAAATACGTTTTTTCATTAACTTGTAATGGCAGAGCTATGGAGAGTGCATTACCGCTCATTTTTTTGTGTTATTTACCCACCCGGTTTAGCGCACAACTTGTAATCTTGAATGAAAGGAAACACATTTATAGGTTTATTAAAAGCACAGAGTAATTCTGTTTATTTGGCTATAATTTTTGACAAAAACTGCGAGACCATTTCACATTCATTGGTTATAATATTAATTTCATATCCCTTTTAAAATACTTAAATTATTTTGAAAAATATGCTAATATATTGATTATAATACTTATTTCTCTAAGAATATATTTTTTTGAAAATGGCATATGCTTGAAACATTATTTAAATCAATTCTGCTTACATGTTTTCTGTCAGCTGTCATTTAAAAATTTCTATTCCTGAGAAAGTGCATTACTGAATATGATTTCAATGAAAAAAGCTTGTTTTAAAATCCAAGAAATAAATGATGGAACAGAACATACAAATTAAGTATTAAGGGAAGTGAAATGGAACATCACAGCTGGAAAGGAAAATGAAGAACAAGACTGATAATAACAAACTAGTCTCTATAATTTTCAAGAAACTTGTGACTTGAGGAATGTTACAAAAAGTACTTTCCAATTTGTAAAGATCATGTTTTGTTTGATCCCAAATCTACAGTAAGATGTATTTAAAAAACAATATAAAAACATCACATGCATTTTTAGGGAGAGGGAATAATATGCTTTTTCTTTTTTTTTAGCTTTTTAAGCTCTTGTGTTACTATAACATACATATTCTATATTACTCTTACCATATTTCAATGATCTAATTTTATTTTTCTATCTTTCTTTCTTTCGTTCTTTCTTTTTTTTCCCGTTCATCTATCTAACTATCATCTATTGATATAGATACAAATAGAGATAGATAGCAAAAAAAAAAACGTATGTTAAAGCCAAAATTTACGTTTTCTACTAAACTTTTAAAAGCGAAGAAATTCCTAAATTGAGCTGTCCTCACTCTTCCCTTGGAAGCTTTGCATGACATCACTGATGACATCAGACACGGCAATGTTGATGACATTATTAGTGACATCAACTGTATACTGTTAAAGTAAACAGGTTTCACTTTCAACTGTGCAGAGAAAACTTTGCACTACAGGTTTGACAGGTAGAGTGGCAGAAGGAACAACATTGATAAGATAGCAAAATAAGAAAAAGAGTGTTGCCTGGGTCATGCGGCACCAACTGTGGACTACTTTAGAAGGTTTTATGGTCAAAATAAGAAATTATTTTAAATTATATAAAATGAATCTTCAGTTCATTTTGCCAGGGGTTTTGTAGAGTGTGTAGACTGTCATTGTGTAACACCAACTGGAAGAGGAAGCATGATGGCATGGAGTTAGTCAGCAACTAGTGCAGAGTAAGTGGCACCCTTAACCAAAAAAGACTGCTACAGCATTTTCCAGCACCATGCAATACCCTATCATATATGCCTAGTTGGTCAGGGTATATATTCAATACCAAGATATTTGACACAAAGAATATTTTCAGTCTATGCCAGAAAAAAAAAGAACAAGACAGTAGGCTTCAAATCATGTAATGGCTAACATATTCTTCAGACTTAAGCCCTAATAAACTGGTTTGGGATAAGCTAGAAAAAGGGTGAAAGTAAAGCAACCTACTATGCAACTCATTTGGGGGAATTTTTAAACCACTAAATATCAGGATAATACATATTATGAGGTATAGGTCATCTGTGCACATATCTCACTGAAAAAATATATCCACACACATATATAGCAATAAGATTACCTATAAGTTCATTATATCTCTATAATTGATAACTAAATATATCTTACAGTGATTCAGCTATCTTTAGAAATGTTAATACTAAATAATACCCTTATATACAAAGAAAAGGGCTAACACAGCACTAGAATAAAAATTTTTTATCAAATTTTTAATATATATATATAAAAAATACTTTTAGAACGAAAGATCTTGTATATAAAAATAACAAGAAATACTTGCACTGAAAAATCTTTACAATTGCAAGGCAGTCTTACGCTTCCATCACCAAACTGCAATCCAAAGCACAGAATCACCATATGCATTTCAAGGACAAATCCTCTTCATCAGGTGACATAGATTGCAGTGGTATCTGTTAACTTTTTTACAGAAAGCTCTGTATAGAACCATCCCATCAATTAGGTGGAATTATACAGCTGAAATTATTTCGTTATGAGCCCACTTAATATAGTTATATAAAACACATAGTAACATAGCACAAGAAAAATAATCTCATGTGATAAATAGTTTTAGAAATATAGTATACAGAAAGCTACATAATTTATACATAACTAAGATATACAGAAATTATTGATATATCTGTTTACCTATGAGATCCTAGTTCACAACAAATCATATATTGTATGCAGACCTATCCCAGTTTTAACTGATTGATTGACTGACTGCTCAACCAATCATATGAAATTAAGTTTGTGACTGGGGATATTTTATATTGACCTATCCCAGTTTTTACTGATTGATTGACAGAAAATCAAATGGTCAGTTTATATCCAAAATATATTTGATATTATTTGTTAACAATCATGGTCTGAACTAATTGTGCAAACCTTTTACAGTTATTATTTGTTAGTAGATAGGTAATCTGACCACTCAAATAAAGTTAAATCTGTATCAAGGAACATATTTAATAAAAAAAGATAATTTAAGTATTAAGCTTGAACAGAATTAAACAAGTGTGTAAAAGTCTCATACTATCCCATATACTAAGAAAACTGAAACATTCATTCATAACTGAGGAATGATTGATGTGGCTGACTGCCAATGCAGCTAAAGCAAGGGCCAAATATATGGTCCTATCTAAATGGTTCCTGCTTGATTATCAGGTAGCCAGACCAATCATATGAATTAGAGCATAAATTATAAAACCACATATAAATAGTATGTTAAAAAGGGGATACAAACATTATCCAATAGCTTAGTATTGTTGGATAAACCAAACTAGTAAACCATGTTTATACAAAAGAAAAAATGAATAAAGTTAGAATACAGTTAAAACTAAAATTAAAATAGTACTAAAAAAACAAACTGAACAAAATGACAAACATTTTTATATACAAAGTAAACAAGACACATATTAGATACACATCAGAAATTATCTTTGCTGGCCAAATTAAATAAAAAATAATTTAGTTATAAGAAAAAAAAGGGCCAAAATAATATTTCTAGCCAGTGCAACTCACTACTAACAAAGAACCTTTCCATCTGGGTTTCTTATTAAAAGATTAAACCATTCAAAATACTGAAGGTATCCATTCACCCAAGATTTTTTAAAAGTTCAAATAATATTACAAATATTAAATCTGATATCTATATATAACTGTGTGTATAGGGTGTATCTCTAGTGAAATTCTAAATAAAAGGACATTAAATACACCTAAAGTTATTATTAGGTGAACCTATACTGTTAGTGAACCCTAAAAGGTTCAGGTCCGAACCCCACCTGTTGGGTGGGTACTCCAAACCTTAAAAATAGGGAATGAGTCTATAGAGAGACTCAAAGGTCATTTTCACCACATGAGCAATGCTCGTGGGACTCTCCCCTACTGGAATAGGGTAATTCCTTGAAACAAAGCCACATTGGTGTATTGATCCTGGTCTCCATATATAATATAGTGATAGGGAAAAGTAGTGATAAAAAAATATATATATACATAGTAATAGTGGACAGTAAATACATAATTGTGATAATTACATGGGTGAATAGTTTATCTCAATGTTTTATCCTATCATAAAAATATGTTTTAATACTAAATACTACAACACATTCATTTTACATTAACAACTAGTTGTGATCTACAAGGTTTTTTTCTTTTTCACTCAGTCAGTTGAAATATAATACTGAGAACTCATTAGACATACATATCTAAATATATAACAAAACAAATTTAAACAAATATAAAGAGAAAATATTTTTTATGTGATAAAACATATTAAATCAAAATTTTCATTATGTCAACTGGGATTTGGAGTATTTAGAGTTATTATCCAATAGGATTCATGATGATTTAACTTTCTGTGTCGGTCTCCACGTCTTCTGTCAGCTTTAACATTTTTTTTTTTTTTTTAAATATATTTTTTTTATTGAGGGAATAACAATAACAGACAAGAATCAGTTTGCTCAGACAAACATATGGCACATAGTATATGCCAATATAGGTTTCATGAACATAAACACATTCTAAATAACAAATTTGGGTATAGATCTCTTATTATAACAATCATAGAAGACTCGTAGATTGGGATATACATAAAATGGCAGAGCAAACCTCAAAGCACCCCCTTTTCCCCCCCATGGTAGCCGAGGCCACTCTTGGACCTCATCAAGAAGAATGTACTACTCAGAGGGCTTTTAGTTAGTTCAGGCCTGAAAGAGGCCTACACTTCATATCCTCCTTCCTATAGCCGCTGGGACCATGGTTAGGTCCAGAAAACTAACAATAAAATTGAAGGAGATGGAAAAAAAAAATATATATGAAAATTAACAATATATACGAGAGTACCTTACATTACTTCAAGGAAATAAGCTACAGGGACTGGTTCATAATTAAACTTGAACCTTAATAGGTGCCAGCGTATAACTATTCGCATGAAAACAGCTACCAGGAGGTCAATAAGAATGTGAGTCTAAAAGCTGTAGGTTCAAAAGACTTATAATCAGGTGAGAAATATACAATCCCTAAACCCATTGCAACGCACCAGTAGTGTTATCACATGCATTAGGTACATAAGTGAGAAAACTCTTATACTAAAATGAGAGTGAAAAAGTATCTAGAAGTATTGAACACAGAGTAATAAACATAGTAAATTCCCAAAGAGCCATTTTTATAATCAAACCGGGACACACTCAAACAAGGCTCCACGGGCAGGGCAGAGACAACACAACTCTGCCAAATGGGAATGTGGAGGATAAGGTGTTTATCCCTTACCACATACTTGGAAGAGGGAGGAATAAGAAGGGAGAGGGGGGATAGGGTAGGGGGAGGGGAGGGAGAGAGAGGAAGAGGCGAAAGAGGGAGAGAGAGGGGAGAAAAAAAAAAAAAAAAGGGGGGGGGAGGGTAGGGGGTGAGAGAGAGGGAAGGGGAGAGGGAGGGGGAGAGGGAGGGAGAGGGGTAAAGGGAAAGGGATAGGGGGGAGAAGAGGGGGAAGAAGAGGGGGGGGGAGGGGGGAAAGGGGGAGGGGGGAAAGGGGGAGGGAAGGAGAAGAGGGGAAGAGGGATAGAGGGGGGGCAGATTTAAAACAGATAATTAACAAGTGATCCCTAATTTAAGCCTCAAGGATACTGGGAACAGTAGGTATCTATTCGGATATCAAGAGCAGCTAATGTGATTCTGTAAACATGTTTTCCCAGTTATAGTCTCAAACAACATTTCCAAAACATTTGCTCACATTTTTGTATTACATTAGCTAAATAGTTGCTTCTAAATAGCACGGGCATAGAGTAACCCCTTAAGAGCTATAAGAGTCAGGGCTTAGTATATAATGACACTTTAAGGGATCTACATACAAAGACATATACACTTAGAGTTTTGGAGGAGCAGGTAACTAGCGTAGATAAATATTCAAATATGCTCGGTAAATAATTAGCAGTGAACTAGCTTAAGCACATGTTGCACATACATATCGGCTTTTACAGCCTTCATACAGTATTATCTTGGATAGGTTGGATAATGATACAAGGGCACTAATAGGCAAGATCATGCAAATCATGTTGGTTGCAAGTAGGTTAGATCTGCTGGTCTCTAGTTCACTACTTCTGATCTAGAACACAGACAGTTAAATAGGGCTTCTTAAAATATAGTGGTTTGCTGTAGGCAACATTGATAACAGTGAAATAGGCCCCCACTGAGCTCACGAAGGAGCACACTGGAGGTGCCATACACACCGCCACACAGATCTTACAGGAAAGATAAGAAACTATCTGTACAACTAAAGTCATTTGTACCACTAAGCCCATGTGCAGAACAAATAAGGAATAGGTAAATATCCTATGCAGTGTGGAATAACAGTATGCATTAAGGTAAATGGAGCACTAGAATATATCTGAATCTCACCTCACTACATTACCCAGCCCTAGAGTCTAACCACTTGCTGCTCATAGCTCAAACTTGGTCCTAGCACAGCAAATACTAGTTATGCAGCTTTAGGCAGGTCAACATATCGTTATAATACACAGTGTGGGATAATAACAATAAGGCTAGCATAGTGGACTGTACAGTACGTAAGGCAAGTTACAGGACATATCACATCGGTATGTACATATGCTATATTTAAATTAGTCCCAAAAAAACTCACCCCAAGCTAGGAAATAGAGATACATAACACACCAAGAAATATCTGTAGTTTACAGCATTACATTGCTCTAGATATGTAATTCCATAATTAAACAACTTTGCTCTATGCTTGTGACAGTGTTTAATTTAACATATGTATGGGGGCATATAATAAGCAAAAGTGCATATTGGCATGTCTCTTATAATCATATGCAAACGGATACCACTAATTACAAACTGTGGATGTTTAGTGCCAGTCATGCTATGAAGAGTATACCTAGTCCATTGCCCCCCAGCAAGGAGAATAAATCTAGCCGATACCGGCTCTGGAGAATCTGTATAGTCCCAGCTTGGTCGGTAGAAAAATTGCAGCAGGAGCCGTCCTTCCTCTCAGGACCTCCTGTTGTATTAGCCAGTATGATCTCACGCCAGAATTGTCTCCAGTAAGTGTCAAAATGACGGCCTGAATGAGTACAGAGTTCTCTATGTCTATATAAACACCAACCTGCGACAGTGCTATCCCTCCTGCCGCTCCAGTCCCATGGTCCTGGGCAGCGTGGAAGCGTAGCAGCTCTCTCTGAGAAGGGTCGTCCTGAGTTGTGTCTGTCTCAACAGCTGATGCAGTGTCCCCGGATTCAGTTGCTGATGAGCTCACACCTGCTAGCCTCACATGCTGAATGAGCGGATCCTCATTACACTGGGACGGCTGCAGATCGGCATGCTGCAGAGAGCAGCCCTTCTTCCCGGCCATATGTGACTCATCATCCTCTTTAGCATTCTGGTTTCCCGCCAGGGCCATCAATCAATCGAATCGGCTGTGCATTTGCCGGTCATATTCTGCAAATAAAGCCTGTACCTGGCATAAGAGAAGGTCCCCCATATTCTGGGAAAAATGTAGAGAGCTTTAGGTCAGCTCTCTCTGCAGGTAGCACAATCACTTCAGTTGCCCACTCACTCAGAGTTAGAATTCTGTTACTGCCGCTTCACTATAGTGATCCGCCATCTTCAATTTATCTGATGTCTTGTCCGCTGCGTACCCTTTCCTCTGTACCGGTCACACATAAAAACAAAAGCATACATATGCCCTCAAACTTGTTCTTGGATTTTCCCATATGACTGGAACTGAAATCTATATGTCCAAGTAGACAGATATGTCCCTTTAGCAGGCTTAGGGTCGGGAGCTCTGTAGAAGTGCGGCCATCTCCCTCGGCGGTTAGCCCCGCCCCCAGCTTTAACATTTTTTATTCCAAAGACTGATAATTGGCTTGGATCTCTTCCATGTACCTGGTCAAATCGACTATCGGCTAGATTTAGAGTTTTGTCGGTAACGACCCACGTAGCTAACGCTGGCTTTTTTCTGGCCGCACCTTTTAAATACCTCTGGTATTGAGAGTTCACAGAAGGGATGCGTTAGGCTCCAAAAAGGGAGCGTACAGGCATATTTACCGCCACTGCAACTCTCGATACCAGAGTTGCTTACTTACGCGGCCAGCTTCAAAAACGTGCTCGTGCACGATTCCCCCATAGAAAACAATGGGGCTGTTTGAGCTGAAAAAAAACCTAACACCTGCAAAAAAGCAGCGTTCAGCTCCTAACGCAGCCCCATTGTTGTCTATGGGGAAACACTTCCTACGTCTGCACCTAACACTCTAACATGTACCCCGAGTCTAAACACCCCTAACCTTACACTTATTAACCCCTATTCTGCCGCCCCCCGCTATCGCTGACCCCTGCATATTATTTTTAACCCCTAATCTGCCGCTCCGTAAACCGCCGCTACTTACATTATCCCTATGTACCCCTAATCTGCTGCCCCTAACACCGCCGACCCCTATATTATATTTATTAACCCCTAATCTGCCCCCCACAACGTCGCCTACACCTGCCTACACTTATTAACCCCTAATCTGCCGAGCGGACCGCACCACTATTATAAAAAAAGTTATTAACCCCTAATCCACCTCACTAACCCTATAATAAATAGTATTAACCCCTAATCTGCCCTCCCTAACATCGCCAACACCTAACTTCAAACATTAACCCCTAATCTGCCAACTGGAGCTCACCGCTATTCTAATAAATGTATTAACCCCTAAAGCTAAGTCTAACCCTAACACTAACACCCCCTAAGTTAAATATAATTTAAATCTAACGAAATTAATTAACTCTTATTAAATAAATTATTCCTATTTAAAGCTAAATATTTACCTGTAAAATAAATCCTAATATAGCTACAATATAAATTATATTTATATTATAGCTATTTTAGGATTTATATTTATTTTACAGGTAAATTTGTATTTATTTTAACCAGGTACAATAGCTATTAAATAGTTAAGAACTATTTAATAGCTAAAATAGTTAAAATATTTACAAAATTACCTGTAAAATAAATCCTAACCTAAGTTACAATTAAACCTAACACTACACTATCAATAAATTAATTAAATAAAATACCTACAATTACCTACAATTAAACCTAACACTACACTATCAATAAATTAATTAAATACAATATCTACAAATAAATACAATGAAATAAACTAACTAAAGTACAAAAAATAAAAAGGAACTAAGTTACAAAAAATAAAAAAATATTTACAAACATCAGAAAAATATTACAACAATTTTAAACTAATTACACCTACTCTAAGCCCCCTAATAAAATAACAAAGACCCCCCTATTCTAAATTACTAAAGTTCAAAGCTCTTTTACCTTACCAGCCCTGAACAGGGCCCTTTGCGGGGCATGCCCCAAGAAGTTCAGCTCTTTTGCCTGTAAAAAAAAACATACAATACCCCCCCCCCAACATTACAACCCACCACCCAAATACCCCTAATCTAACCCAAACCCCCCTTAAATAAACCTAACACTAAGCCCCTGAAGATCTCCCTACCTTGAGTCGTCTTCACCCAGCCGAGCCAAATTCTTCATCCAAGCGGGGCAGAAGATGTCTTCCATCCGATTGAAGTCTTCATCCAAGAGGCATCTTCTGACGTCATCCATCCGGAGCGGAGCGGCAGCATCCTGAAGACCTCCGACGCGGAACATCCATCCTGGCCGACGACTGAACGACGAATGACGGTTCCTTTAAATAACGTCATCCAAGATGGCGTCCCTCGAATTCCGATTGGCTGATAGGATTCTATCAGCCAATCGGAATTAAGGTAGGAATATTCTGATTGGCTGATGGAATCAGCCAATCAGAATCAAGTTCAATCCGATTGAGCTTGCATTCTATTGGCTGTTCCGATCAGCCAATAGAATGCGAGCTCAATCTGATTGGCTGATTGGATCAGCCAATCGGATTGAACTTGATTCTGATTGGCTGATTCCATCAGCCAATCAGAATTTTCCTACCTTAATTCCGATTGGCTGATAGAATCCTATCAGCCAATCTGAATTCGAGGGACGCCATCTTGGATGATGTCCCTTAAAGGAGCCTTCATTCGTCGGTAGTCCGTCGGGCCAGCAGGATGTTCCGCGTCGGAGGTCTGCAAGATGAACATGGATCCGGAAGAAAGAAGATTGAAGATGCCGTTGATAGAAGACTTCAGCCGGATCATGGACCTCTTCAGCTCCCGCTTGGATGAAGACTTCAGCCGGATCATGGACATCTTCAGCCCCCCGCTTGGGCTTGGATCAAGACATCGGAGGAGCTCTTCTGGATCGATCGTGAACCTGGTATGGTGAAGATAAGGTAGGAAGATCTTCAGGGGCTTAGTGTTAGGTTTATTTAAGGGGGGGTTTGGGTTAGATTAGGGGTATGTGGGTGGTGGGTTGTAATGTTGGGGGGGGGGTATTGTATGTGTTTTTTTTACAGGCAAAAGAGCTGAATTCTTTGGGGCATGCCCCGCAAAGGGCCCTGTTCAGGGCTGGTAAGGTAAAAGAGCTTTGAACTTTAGTAATTTAGAATAGGGTAGGGCATTTTTTTATTTTGGGGGTCTTTGTTATTTTATTAGGGGGCTTAGAGTAGGTGTAATTAGTTTAAAATTGTTGTAATATTTTTCTGATGTTTGTAAATATTTTTTTATTTTTTGTAACTTAGTTCTTTTTTATTTTTATTTTTTGTACTTATTTCATTGTATTTATTTGTAGATATTGTATTTAATTAATTTATTGATAGTGTAGTGTTAGGTTTAATTGTAGGTAATTGTAGGTATTTTATTTAATTAATTTATTGATAGTGTAGTGTTAGGTTTAATTGTAACTTAGGTTAGGATTTATTTTACAGGTAATTTTGTAATTATTTTAACTATTTTAGCTATTAAATAGTTCTTAACTATTTAATAGCTATTGTACCTGGTTAAAATAAATACAAAGTTGCCTGTAAAATAAATATTAATCCTGAAATAGCTATAATATAATTATAATTTATGTTGTAGCTATATTAGGGTTTATTTTACAGGTAGGTATTTAGATTTAAATAGGAATAATTTATTTAATAAGAGTTAATTTATTTTGTTAGAATAAAATTATATTTAACTTAGGGGGGTGTTAGGGTTAGGGTTAAAATTAGCTTTAGGGGTTAAAAATTTTATTAGAGTAGCGGTGAGCTCCGATTGGTAGATTAGGGGTTAATACTTGAAGTTAGGTGTCGGCGATGTTAGGGAGGGCAGATTAGGGGTTAATACTATTTATTATAGGGTTATTGAGGCGGGAGTGAGGCGGATTAGGGGTTAATAACTTTATTATAGTAGCGGTGCGGTCCGCTCGGCAGATTAGGGGTTAATAAGTGTAGGCAGGTGGAGGCGACGTTGAGGGGGGCAGATTACGGGTTAATAAATATAATATAGGGGTCGGCGGTGTTAGGGTCAGCAGATTAGGGGTACATAGCTATAATGTAGCTGGCGGCAGCGTGCGGACGGCAGATTAGGGGTTAATAATAATATGCAGGGGTCGGCGATAGCGGGGGCGGCAGATTAGGGGTTAATAAATATAATATAGGGGTCGGCGGGGTTAGGGGCAGCAGATTAGGGGTACATAAGTATAACGTAGGTGGCGGTCGGCAGATTAGGGGTTAAAAAAAATTATTAGAGTGGCGGCGATGTGGGGGGGCCTCGGTTTAGGGGTACGTAGGTAGTTTATGGGTGTTAGTGTACTTTAGAGCACAGTAGTGAAGAGCTTTATGAACCGGCGTTAGCCCAGAAAGCTCTTAACTACTGACTTTTTTCTGCGGCTGGAGTTTTGTCGTTAGAATTCTAACGCTCACTTCAGACACAACTCTAAATACCGGAGTTAGAAAGATCCCATTGAAAAGATAGGATACACAATTGACGTAAGGGGATCTGCGGTATGGAAAAGTCGCGGCTGGAAAGTGAGTGTTAGACCCTTTCCTGACTGACTCCAAATACCGGCGGTAGCCTAAAACCATCGTTAGGAGCCTCTAACGCTGGTTTTCACGGCTACCGCCAAACTCTAAATCTAGGCCAGAATGTTTATAAAAACCATGTTTGATATTGTATAGATGTTCATATATATGTCTCTTTAAAGATCTACATGTTCTTCCTATATATGTATCAAATTACAGGAGCACATTAACATGTAAATCACAAACTTAGTTTTGCAGTTGATTAACTGCTTAATACCATATTACTTAAGGGAACCAGTACCATTAAATATTTTCTGTGTTCTTCGACAGTATCTATATTATTCACACCTCCCACATTTGTGCCATCCTATGGGGGTTTTTAAAAAATGTCAACCATCATGTTCAATTACATTACTATTTGTTTTCTTATTGTTATTGTTATTCCATCTTTGCAATTTCTCTATTATATCTGATAGAGCTAAAATATATTTATTTTTGTTTGCCTTTTTGTATATAACTTTCATTCTATCTGTGGGGAATTCTTCCTTTAATAATGGGTCATCATTTAATATACATTGATGTTTTTTGCAAAATCTGACTTATTTTATTTTTATCTGTCTTAAATCTTGTAATCATACAGCTACTGAAAAGAATGTTAGTGTCTTTAACTTTTTGTCGAACATCATTAATTGAACTTATAAAGACTTTTTTGTTATTTTTATTACCACCTTCATTGTATTGTTTATCCAGGATATCTTGTCTTTTTATCCCATCTACTAGTTTAAAATCTCTCTATACGTTTTTGGGATAAACCCTTTTTCTAGAAATCTTTCTTTAATAATATTCCCTTGGATATTAAAATCCCTCTCTGTTGTGCAATTTTTCTTGATTTAAAACTTACTTTTGGGAATATTATTAATCCAACAGCTGCCATTGAAACTATTAGCTTCAAGAAAAGTATTTTATCTACGTCCTTGAAGAATGTTTTTGTAACTAGAGATCCTCCATCTACATTGATTACAAGGTCTAAAAAATAAATCTGATTCTGGTTTACTTTATAATCAAAGACTTAAACTAAATTATTTTCATTTAGGAAATTAAAAAAACATCTAGAGATAATCTATATTGGGTACAGATAATAAATACACCATCAATGTACCTCTTAAAGCCTTCCTTAATGGCATGATTAGACCAGACCATTTCATTTTCCCATTCAGCTAAAGTAAGATTGACGAAGCTAGGGGCAAAGCAAGCCCCCATAGCTGTTCCTTTAGTTCATTGATACATTATTTTATCAAAACAAAAATAATTGTTAGATAAAATTAAAATCTCATTGAGTCAATTAGAAATTCTCTATGTTTTCTGTTTGGGAAATCCCTGAAGTCGACAGTATTACTAACTCTTCTGATTCCCTCTTCTTTGTCAAGTTTGGTATATAAAGATCTGATATCAGCTGTAACTAGAAACCAATTTTTAACCCATTTTATATTTGCCAGCATTTTTATTAAACTGGCTCACATAGAGTGATAAATTAGATGTAATAGACACTATTCTAGGCATTATAGGTCTACCAGGAGGGTTACTTATACTCTTGTGGATCTTTGGCAAATGGTAAACTATCAGGACAGAGTATTCCATTATTTAAACCCTCTTTTAGTAGAGCATATCATTTCTTTATTAAGATCGGGGTTGTATTGGTCCTTAAGCCACTATAAAACTCTTCATTGGATAGTAAGCATAAGGCTTCATTCCTACAGTCATTTGTGTTCTGGATCTCGACTTCACCCCCTTATCAGCTTGTCTAGTTACTTTATTATCATTGTGTTGTAATTGATACATGGCTCTCTGTTTATATATTATAAGTTTCTAGAAAAGGACATTTGCTATTACTAAGATTAAATGTTGAAGGTTTTTTAAGTATGTTTTTACACTTAGATTTACTGTTTATCAGAATCAGAATCATAGTTACTTTCTAATTTCAATTGATCTAATATATAAACATCTAATTGGTTTATTTTAAGGTTTATGTTAGGATCCCATACTTCACAATAATTTAGGTTGTCATCTTTCTTTTTCTGAGTTGCAAAAAAAGCATTTCATGGAAAGTTTTCTATTTTTGAAAATCTATAAATAGATTAAATGGATTGGAGGGAGCAGAGGGCACAAAATTGAGACCATTTTTCAAAAGATTAATCTGACTCACTATTAATATAGCAGATGACAAATTAAAAATACCAAATGTTCTCAATAATTTGAGTTCCCTAATCATTCTATTGTGTCTTCTAATACACTCTCTTCTCCTCACTACCACCTGCAATGATGATATAAACTACCACCTGCAATAATAGTGCCATCGGATGAGAATTCTTCCAAGATTCTGAACCTGTTAGAATTTTGGATGGGTAATTTGTTTATAGTATATCCCTGTTGCCTTTCCAGCTGAACATCTCAAAAGGATCCTGGTTTCTTTGAGCCAGTGTTGAAGTTTTACCAACTGCATTATCTATTTGGAGTTTGCTATTGCCTGAACTTAACTCGTGCATTTCAGGAGTTAACTGCTGTACCGGTGCACATCATCTGAAGCTTGAGTGCCCGAGCAGTATGCAAGTCAAAGTTTTCCCTGTACTCTCTAGTATACCGCTTTGAACCGGAGACTGACATTTTTCACGCTGGATACACCAGTGTTGTAACTGCTATTAGGCTGGCCAGCTATTATGTGGGGGTATCTGTTGTTTGGCATTTTTTCTATGTAGCTCTCGTCTCTATGCTGCACCATACATGTGTGTGATTTTATCTGTGTGTTTATTTTTTATTTTGTGAGTGGGGAATGGATCTCCTATTCTGCTCCTTTCTCTTTTTGTAATAAAGCGCTAATTTCACTATGTGCAGCCTTGTCCTTCTTTAACAGGTTTAACTTTTTTGGTGGTTCCTGTTCTCTCTATTGCTCTACTTGGATATAATAATACATTTTGTGTATTCAATGTCCTTTTATTCAGACACCCTATACATACAGTTATATTTAGATATCAGATTTAATGTTTAAGATTTTGGGTGAACGAATACCTTCAGTATTTTGAATGGTTTATTTTTTTAACCAGAAACCCAGATTGATAGAAACTTTGTTAGTTGTGAGTTGCACTGACTAGAAATATTATTTTGGCCTCTTTTATAACTAAAGGATATTTGATTTTATTTGGCCAAAAAAGATAGGTTCTAGGTGTGTATCTAATATGTGTCTTGTTTACTTTATATATAAAAGTGTTTGCCATTTCGTTCAGTTTGTTTTTTTAGTACTATTTTAATTTTAGTTTTAACTGTACTCTAACTTTATTCATTTTTTCTTTTGTATAAACAGGGTTTACTAGTTTGGTTTATCCAACAATACTAAGCTAGTGGATAATGTTTGTATCTGCTGTTTAACATTATATTCATATGTGGCTTTATATTATGCTCTATTTCATATGATTGATTTGGCTACCTGACAATCAAGCAGGAACCATTTGGATAGGACCATATATTTGGCCCTTGCTTTAGCTGTATTAGGATTAACCTATTGTAATTCAAATCCATCTTGATTACTGGTACAAAATCTGAATACCATATGTATGTTTTTCATGCATTATAGGAATACTGGCATGCTTGTTCAATGATTATATTAATATTTTTTAATAATTTGGAAATCTATGTATTTTTTTGTATTCATTGCAAGATATGCAGGTATGCAGGGTTAGCAATGCAGGCTTAAATAGCAGTATTGTAAGATCATCTGTTCACATCTCTTAAGTAAACATTTATAAGTGAGGCACAAAGAATTATAAAAGACTGATACTCAATACTCACCACACTGCTGTTTACTAACTAACAAACTGCCTATTGACATTTGCTAAGGAAGGCTGAGTTAACCGACTCTCTTCTGCTTTCAGGTATGTGAATTGATCCCTGCATTCAAATCCTGCCAATTTCCCTGTTTTTTTGTGTCATATGTACTACAAGTCTCTCTTTGGTATGTGAATTGATCCCTGCATTCAAATCCTGCCAATGTCCCTGTTTTTTGTGCCATATGTATATGTCAATTTTCCCAATTGGCCTTTGACTGTCTTTGATCAGATCATTACCTAATTTATTGCATTCAGCTGAATGCTGTGGCATATAAATTTAACACTGCTAAGGGGAAGCAATGCAGGGTCAGCAATGCAGGCTTAGATAGCAGTATTGTAAGATCATCTGTTCACATCTCTTAAGTAAACATTTATAAGTGAGGCACAAAGAATTATACAAGGAGTGGACAAGGGATAAGGCAAGTGCTGTTTTTATACTAAGTTGTATACACTGTTTGACTATTTTGTAAAAATGCTAAATATCTCCATATTCCTTTTTACCACCTTTTGTCTGTTTAACAAACTACTTTACTCAATTACTCCTTACCCCTCCCCACCTGCACTGCTCATTAGCCCATCTCTCTTAACCTCACCTTACTTTTGTATTCATGAACTTCACACATTCCTAAAGACTCTCTCTCCCCCTTGCAACTCATCACAAAAACAGTCTCACTACTGCAAATCCGCATCTCATCTCATGTCACTCTCACTCTTGCTCATACTAGCTGCTGGCAATATCTCCCCCAATCCTGGTCCCCCACAACTTCCTTGCCTTGCACACACATGTGTCTCCTCCAATAGACTTCAAAATCAAAACTCTGGTAACCTTAATATTATTCCTCTTGCATCTAGAGCCACCACCCCCTTCACTTGTGCACTATGTAACTCTCGCTCTGTTTGCAACAAACTCACTTCTATCCATGACCTCTTTATCTCCCACTCTCTCAATCTTCTGGCTCTCACAGAAACCTGACTCTCTCATTCAGACACTGCTTGCTCTGCTGCACTGTCACATGGGGGTCTCCACTTCAGCCACACTCCTAGGTCTAAAAATAGACAAGGAGGTGGTGTTGGTATTTTACTTTCCTCTAGTTGCACCTTTCAAAAAATACAGCCCTTCTCTTTCCTCACATTTTCTTCATTCAAAACACACATGATTAGCTTATTCTCTCCCCTCTCTATACACGTTGCAGTCATATACCGCCCCCTGGCTCCACAACTCTATTTCTAGATCACTTTGCCATCTGACTACCTTACTTCCTTTCCTTAGATACCCCTGCCCTCATTCTCTATGACTTCAATCTCCCTGTTGATAATCCCACTGCCTCTTCTGCAAAACAACATCTGCAACTCACTTCCTCTTTCAGCCTGTCACAATGGACTGACTCTGCCACTCACAAAGATGGTTACTCCCTTGATCTGATTTTCAGTTATCGATGCACTATCTCAAACTTCACAAACTCACCTTTTCCTCTTTCTGACCACCACCTCCTCACTTGTACCATCACCTCCCTCCCTACAACTCTCCCTCCTTCTACCCCTCAGACTAAACTTCACAGAAGAATCAAGTCATTAGATCATCAACAGCTCGCTAGCTCTCTCAAACCTCTTCTCTCTTTCATCCCCTTCTTTTCCTGTCCTGATGAATCTATCTGCCACTATAACTCCACCCTTACATTGGTCCTTGATAACCTGGCCCCACCTAGCATAACTCAGAAAACATACACTCATCCTCAGCCCTGGCATACTCCTCTGACATGGTACCTACGCAGATGTTCCTGTACTGCTGAGTGACACTGGAGGAAATCTCTGAGTTCTGCTGACTTTCTTCACTCTGGCCCCTATTTATTAAAGTAGTAAGAAGTGAATACAGCGCCAACAAGAGGCCAAGGGATAAATATACTCACAGAGAGATAAAAGAAGATTATTTAATGAACCATGTTAAAAAGCATCAGTAATAAAAGACTATATATATAAAAAATGTAAAAAGCACATATAAATAAAATTACAAATACAGGAATATCTTACAGAAGCGGCTCAAAGGGCCAAAGCTGATAATTACAATAAAAACAGAGGTAATAACAGGTGATCAGTGTGAGTGGTACACCAGAATAATAGTGTATACTAATAAAACAGAATTAGCCTAAGTACAACTGTAGCAAGTGCATCATGCAAAAAACTAATAAACAATAATACAAACAATAGTGTTCAAAATTAGTGTTACAAAAATAGTGTTCCAAAAAATAGAAAAATGCACTGCAGTGCAAAAAAAGGGGGGTAGCAAAATAATTGTATAGATACAATCAAATAGTGAGTGAGTGCAAATGGATATAAAAATGCTAGCTATTTAATCCAGTGAGGTTAAGATATAATTAAATAAAATACACAATATGCAATAACATAAAAAATAAAAAATAAAATACACAATATGCAATAACATAAAAAATAAAAAAATATATAAAATATAATCCAAAAAAGTGTTCAAAAAGTTGATCAACAAATGTTAGTGAAGAACAAAAATAAGTCAATCAAAACTAAAAAATGGAAAAAATGGGTGATGAAAAGCAAGGTGAAAGTGAGGAAATTGATTCCTTCCAATGTTAGTTACTTTAACAGATCCAAATTCCTGAGTGTGGTTGCTGAAGTAGCTGATTGGATCCTAGCACCTGTCAGCTTCTCCTATGGTATCCTAAAAAGTGTCCCTGTAAAAAAAGAAATTCACAACATAGTGTATCCAATATGAGAATGAAGTAAAGATTAAAGTAATGCTTACCAATATGTCAACGCGTTTCTGCCCTCAAAAAAGGGCCTTTCTCAAGACACTTTTTAGGATACCATAGGAGACACTTTTTAGGATACCATAGGAGAAGCTGACAGGTGCTAGGATCCAATCAGCTACTTATGCTAATTCTGTTTTATTAGTATACACTCTTATTCTGGTGTACCACTCACACTGATCACCTGTTATTACCTCTGTTTTTATTGTAATTATCAGCTTTGGCCCTTTGAGCCGCTTCTGTAAAATATTCCTGTATTTGTAATTTTATTTATACGTGCTTTTTACATTTTTTATATATATAGTCTTTTATTACTGATGCTTTTTAACATGGTTCATTAAATAATCTTCTTTTATCTCTCTGTGAGTATATTTATCCCTTGGCCTCTTGTTGGCGCTGTATTCACTTCTTACTACTTGTGCATATTTTTTGGAGGTTGGTTAGGATCTCTGTTTGGATACAGCTTGGGGATTACCTTAACGCTTGTACACACACCCTTTTTCCCTATTTATTAAAGGTCTTGCGGACCTGATCCGACAGTGTGGATCAGGTCCACAAGACCTCGCTAAATGCAGAGAGCAATGCGGTCTCCACATTTAACATTGCACCAGCAGCTCACAAGAGCTGTTGGTGCAACGCCACCCCCTGCTGACTCGCGGCCAATCGGCCGCCAGCAGGGAGGTGTCGTATTCGATCAGGTTGATTTCCGGTGATTCCTGTCCGCCTGCTCAGAGCAGGCAGACAGGGTTATGGAGCAGCGGTCTTTAGACCGCTGCTTCATAACTTGTGTTTCTGGCGAGTCTGAAGAGTCGCCAGAAACACGGCCCTTCAAGCTCCGTACGGAGATTGATAAATATGGGCCTATAAGTTCATCTTGAACTCTTACTATTCTGCCCTTAATCTATATAAGCAACATTACTTCTCCACTCTTATCTCTACTCTTTCTTCAAACCCAAAACGTCTGTTCTCCACATTCAATACTCTTCTCCGCACACCCCTGCCTCCCACCACAACTTTTCTCTAAGCCCATGATTTTGCCAGCTACTTTAACAACAAAATCGACTCCATCAGAAATGAAATTAGCTCACAACATACTACCGGTCTCCCTCCCCCTCAAAAGCTCACAATCTCCACTGCTATCCCCTATAACCCAATAGCATGTAAGCCTATGAACCCAGCTGTTTGTAGCTCATCTTCATAAGAGCCGACTACAACAGTGCAACTCTCAGCAGGACCCTCTTCCCCATTTGATACCTGTAATCGTTTTTATATACCACCTACATTCATAGCGCTGCGGAACCTGTTGGCGCTCTACAAATACCTGATAATAATAAAAAAATAAAAAATATATCTCAGAAATATGGAAGAACACTGTGGTAAATGATTTCCTACTAGAAGAAAGTGGCTGCAACTGATAAACTGTTTTATGACAAAATGTAAATACCTCACAGTAGAGAACAATGTTTATTTTTTCTAAATCTCTATTACTGTAAGAGGACAATAGGTTCTACATATTGTGAACCAGGATATTTCAAAATATGATACTTAGAACTTTTAAAAAAAAATGTTCAAAAGATTAAATTTGCCAGTAAACAAGGTTGAAAGGCAATGGGTTAAATTACATAGGCGGCTGTCAATTGACATCCCAATTTAAAAAGACAATTGTAACTTTACTGACAATCACAAGAAGTCGAGAATGAATTACAAAGAAACATTTTCAGAACGGATTGCTATACTCTATTTTGTAGTTGGGATTTGTGTTTTCTTGTTTCTCCTACAAATCTTGTAAGTGGTATGTGAAATAATGTATTAAATGCATATACATATGTAAGTTTCTGTCTTGCTTACTGCCAACAGACTATATAATAGTTATGAATAGAGGTTTAATGAATCTAGATCATATATGCAAATATTCCTCTGAAATGGTGTCTGTACATATGCAACATAACAAAATTACTCCAAATTGCCTTGAAATACTCGCAAATATGTCAAAAATGCTAGTTCAGGGCTTTATTAAGTACTTTTAGATGTCAAAATTGATAAGTGAAAAATGGTCTTGAAAACCTATTGAAAAGTATCAAGAAAATAGATTGTGATCGCATAGAAAATTTTCGCTCCATGTTAAAAAAAAGGGCTTTTTATTTAGCTGAAAGCTCATTTTCGACTCCCTGCAGAAAACCTTCTAAAAAAAATGTTGATAGATGGTAATGAAGGTCTGAATATGATTCATTTAAAATAAATAAATAAATAAATAAATAAATAAATAAATAACAAATGAATGTAATGATTACTGGACTGGCTATTGTCAAGCAAAAATGACACAATACATTTAGTGTAGGAATAATTTATTGTCAGGATAACCATATCTCCATAGTGATACATCATAAGTGCTGCCTTTTCAATACAATAATGATTAGACTTTAAGAACAAAACAGAATATATATATATATATATATATATATATATATATATATATATATATATATATATATATATATATATATATATATATATATATATATATATTACAACATTTGTTTCTGCTATAGTGGGCCACTTTATTATTTTTTATTATTATTTTTTTTACACACACACGTATCAAGGCCTATATAAGGCAAATGGTGCAGACCCATATATTAATCAATATAAAGAGATATATGAAGAAAGAGACCAGAATGACCAAAATATTGTCATGGCTAAAAGGACTGGGAATACAGCAGTCTTTTAAAAAAATTAAAAGCTCATCACACAAATATTAAATATCAAAAAAATCTTAAATACGGGGGTGGAGCCTATAGCTGTTGTAGAAGGACGTGTTTGTGGGGAGCTCCTGATTTCTGCTGGGCAAATAGGGGTTATTCCCTCTTGAAATTACATTAATATCCTAAAGATACCTGCCAGATACAGACCAGAGAGGTCTGTGAGTTTTTTCATGAATCTGAACCTTCCTATGTTCCTCAGCTCAACTGCTTGAAGACTGGCCACGTGGCAGAGAGACCTGCACTGTGATTTTGTTCCCTCAAGCTGTTAGGGCATGCTTCCCCCTTAAGATCGTAAGATCATCAGCAGTGAAAAGTTCTGCACTACTATAATATAGAAGAACAACTTAAAAAGATGTCTGTTATGGAGCCAAACGCACTAAAAAGCATTGAGAGCCTCCTTATTATCCACTTTAACAAGCTTGAAGAACATATGCTTGGGATATTCCTTCCGGATTTAGTTTATACTCCACTGCCTGACATAGAGAGTGACCTGAAGCCAGTTACTAATATGCAAGATTTAGATGAGCCCCTTCCTAACAGAGAGATGGAGCGAAGGGAACTGGATAAATCGCCATCCGCCTCAACTAGCAGGGGCATAGCGATCCACAGGGCGACTCACTATGGAATAACAGCTAAGGATTATGGCAGAGAGACTGACTTTGGCATAGTGGTATCGCTATGTGAAGTAATTAGCCGACAAGTGGAAATGCTAGACCAGGATAACATTGATAAGCTGCGTCATATACCCCGGCGTCTGTTTGAGCAGCAGCTACAGCCACATAGCCCTATTCATCTTAGAAGTGCAATTATACCTGTGGATCTGTACCCCTTTACAGCTTTTGAAATGGAGCTACACTGCCTAGCACGAACCAGAGTTTTTTGCCTACAATCTTCCATGAGGTACATGATTGATACAGCTTCCCCAGTTCACTGTCTCAGCACTGGGGTCGGATGGCCTAATTTCTACAGGATAGGAGTGGGGTACATTCTAAAGTCAGTGTAGGGAAAGCTCCCTGTTTGATGGGAAAAAAGCTGTATTTGGCTATTCCCCAACTGGACATTGTTTGGACTTTTGCAACCAACGACGGACGCAAAGAAATATAGTTTTTGTTTTTTTTTTCCTTTTTATTTTAGTTGTTGGAGACAAGCATGTATACATTCTTTGAGGTGCAGTTAACTTGCATATATTCTCTACCTGCTTTCACTCCTTGTATCTTGAAACTTATGTCTATTTTCTAGAGAATTGAAGGGAGTTTGCCTATATGTAGCTGTAGCTTATAGCAGGCTAGTGGTGGGGTTTTTTTTAAGTGCAAGGACTAATGCTGGTTCATCTTTATAGTTGAAACTTATTCTGCAACCCTAGTCTCAGCGATGCCGTTCTTGTACTTTTGTCATATATATGTTGGAATGTGTTTATATTTGTTTTATTGCCTGTAGTATATAAGCAGAACCCTGCAGCCATGCTTTGTAAATAAGTAATCTTCCATTAGACCTAGATGTTAGCCCTAAGCGCTGTACGTACACTTTCCATACATTTTACACAACACCTATTCCTGTACACTTATACTTTCAAAGCTTGTAATAGCCATTTGTTATTTTATATTTGGCTTCTAAGCCTTCCTACAAGAGTTGGGGAGTTTAGCATATTAGGCTAAAAAGTCTTTAAAAACATCCCCACTTTGATAATCCAGCACATGTTTGATCTAACTAACTAACTAACTAACTAACTAACTAACTAACTAACTAACTAACTAACTAACTAACTAACTGTTAGTACTTCTGTACTAATTTAAAACACTGCCAAATAGATTTTCAAGCTTTCTCATTACCAATTTTATGGGCCTTAACCTTTGTTGTACACCTATTATAGCGCATTTAAAACATAGCACACATCTATTTTACAATACCTAAGACCTATAAATCCCTCATTACAGAGTACATGTGGCAATATTTTCAGGGCTAATCAATGCTATATAACTCTATACCTAATATGAGTGGTTCTTCCACACGTGTGGGTATTATATGTACAGTAGCACAAGCTTAATTCGCTCCTATCCTATGTATATATTCTCAAATGGATGCATTTCATTAACGTACTGAAAGCCCAAAACTCTTTTATATACAGATGTGGCTGAGAGAGCTAACCAATCATATTAAATCTATATATAGTTGAATTATATACACACATTTTTTACGACCATCATAGGGCATATAAAATACATTCAGCCGTCAACCTCAAATATGCTGGAATTCCGCAGCGTATTTGTGGCGAGGCTGATTCGCCTAAGTTATCAAGCCCTACAGAATGGCAAAAGTAGAATTTTGTGACGTAAGCTACGATCCGCTGGACTCAGTCCAACACAGATCGATTCTTACGTCACTCCAGATGTTCCGAACGCAAGTGACTACTTTTGGAAGATATCAAATGACTAGCCGGTACGCTCAGCACTTTTCCGGCCCAGCCTACCTGGTTTTCAATCCGCCGCCCTGGAGGCGGCAGATCCCATAGGAATCAATGGGAGTCTGACCATACCGAAAGTTCATGTTCGCTGCTGCCCGACATCCCATTGATTCCTATGGGAGATGTCTGCACCTAACACCCTAACATGTACCCTGAGTCTAAACACCCCTCATCTGCCCCCTACACCACCGCCACCTATATTAAACATGTTAACCCCTAAACCGCTGCTCCCGGAGCCCACCGCCACTCTAATAAACATATTAACCCCTAAACCGCCGCTCCCGGAGCCCACCGCCACTCTAATAAACTTATTAACCCCTAAACCACCGCTCCCGGACCCCGCCGCAACTATAATAAAAATGTTAACCCCTAAACCGCCGCTCCCAGACCCCGCCGCCACCTACATAATACCTATTAACCCCTATCCTGCCCCCTCTATACCGCCGCCACCTATAATAAATTTATTAACCCCTATCCTGCCGATCCCGTACCCCGCCACAACTAAATAAATTGTTTAACCCCTAAACAGCCGCTCCCGGACCCCGCCGCCACCTATATTAAACTTATTAACCCCTAATCTGCCCCCCCTACACCGTCGCCACTTATAATAAATTTATTAACCCTATCCTGCCCCCTATACCACCGCCATCTATATTAAACTAATTAACCCCTAAACCTAAGTCTAACACTAACCCTAACACCCCCCTAACTTAAATATTATTTTAAGAAATCTAAATAAAAATTACTCTTATTAACTAAATTAATCCTGTTTAAAAATAAATACTTACCTATAAAATAAACCCTAAGATAGCTACAATATTACTAATAATTATATTATAGCTATTTTAGGATTTATTTTTATTTTACAGGCAAATTTAAATTTATTTTAACTAGGTATAATAGCTATTAAATAGTTATTAACTATTTAATAGCTACCTAGATAAAATAAAGACAAATTTACATGTAAAATAAAAACGAACCTAAGTTACAATTACACCTAACACTACACTATCATTAAATAAATTATTCCTATTTAAAACTAAATACTTACCTGTAAAATAAACCCTAAGCTAGCTACAATGTAATATTAGGATTTATATTTATTTTACAGGCAACTTTATATTTATTTTAACTAGGTACAATAGTTATTAACTATTTAATAACCACCTAGCTAAAATAAATACAAAATTAACTGTAAAATAAATCCTAACCTAAGTTACAATTAAACCTAACACTACACTATCATTAAATAAATTAAATTAATTAACTACAAGTAGCTACAATTAAATACAATTAAATAAACTAACTAAAGTACAAAAACAAACAAACACTAAATGAAAGAAAATAAAAAAAGATTACAAGAATTTTAAACTAATTACACCTAATCTAAGTCCCCTAATAAAATTAAAAAAAAAAATAAAAAATAATAAAAGTCCCTACCCTATACTATATTACAAAGTAACCAGCTCTTTTACCAGCCCTTAAAAAGGGCTTTTTGCGGGGCATGTCCCAAAGTAATCAGCTCTTTTGCCTTTAAAAAAATACAACCCCCCAACATTAAAACTCACCACCCACATACCCCTACTCTAAGCCACCCAAACCCCCCTTAAATAAACCTAACACTACCCCCTGAAGATCTCCCTACCTTGAATTGTCTTCACCCAGCTGGGCCGAAGTCATCATCCAAGGGGCGCTGAAGATGTCTTCCATCCCATAGAAGTCTTCATTCAAGGGGCGCTGAAGAGGTCTTCCATCCGATAGAAGACTTCATCCAGGCGGCGTCTTCAATCTTCATCCATCCGGAGCGGAGCCATCTTCAAAGCAGCCGAAGCGGATCCATCCTCTTCAACCGACGCCTACTCGCCAAATGAATATTCCTTTAAGTGATGTCATCCAAGATGGTGTCCCTCGAATTCCGATTGGCTAATAGGATTATATCAGCCAATCGGAATTAAGGTAGGGAAAATATGATTGGCTGATTCAATCAGCCAATCAGATTGAAGTTCAATCTGATTGGCTGATCCAATCAGCCAATCAGATTGAGCTTGCATTCTATTGGCTTTTCCGATCAGCCAATAGAATGCGAGCTCAATCTGATTGGCTGATTGGACTTTTATTATTTTTTTTATTTTTTATTTTTTATTTTATTAGGGGGCTTAGATTAGGTGTAATTAGTTTAAAATTCTTGTAATCTTTTTTATTTTCTGTAATTTAGTGGGGGGGGTTTGTACTTTAGTTAGTTTAATTAATTGTATTTAATTGTAGCTACTTGTAGTTAATTAATTTAATTTATTTAATGATAGTGTAGTGTTAGGTTTAATTGTAACTTAGGTTAGGATTTATTTTACAGGTAATTTTGTATTTATTTTAGGTAGGTGGTTATTAAATAGTTAATAACTATTTAATAACTATTGTACCTGGTTAAAATAAATACAAAGTTGCCTGTAAAATAAATATAAATCCTAAGATAG
Source organism: Bombina bombina (assembly GCF_027579735.1). Classification (NCBI taxonomy): domain Eukaryota; kingdom Metazoa; phylum Chordata; class Amphibia; order Anura; family Bombinatoridae; genus Bombina; species Bombina bombina. The sequence goes on from NC_069501.1 coordinate 764,744,412, forward strand.
CTACAATGTAATTATTAATTACATTGTAGCTAGCTTAGGGTTTATTTTACAGGTAAGTATTTAGATTTAAATAGGAATAATTTATTTAATGATAGTGTAGTGTTAGGTGTAATTGTAACTTAGGTAAGTTTTTATTTTACATGTAAATTTGTCTTTATTTTATCTAGGTAGCTATTAAATAGTTATTAACTATTTAATAGCTATTATATCTAGTTAAAATAAATTTAAATTTGCCTGTAAAATAAAAATAAATCCTAAAAAAGCTACAATATAATTATTAGTTATATTGTAGCTATCTTAGGGTTTATTTTATAGGTAAGTATTTATTTTTAAACAGGATTAATTTAGTTAATAAGAGTAATTTTTATTTAGATTTATTAAAATAATATTTAAGTTAGGGGGTGTTAGGGTTAGTGTTAGACTTAGGTTTAGGGGTTAATTAGTTTAATATAGATGGCGGCGGTATGGAGGGGGCAGGATAAGGTTTAATAAATTTATTATAGGTGGCAAAGGTGTAGGGGGGGCAGATTAGGGGTTAATAAGTTTAATATAGGTGGTGGCGGGGTCCGGGAGCGGCGGTTTAGGGGTTAAACAATTTATTTAGTTGCGGCGGGGTATGGGATCCACAGGATAGGGTTTAATAAATTTATTATAGGTGGCGGCGGTATAGGGGGGCAGTATAGGGGTTAATAGGTATGGCAGGGTCTGGGAGTGGCGGTTTAGGGGTTAACATATTTATTATAGTTGCGGTGGGGTCCTGGAGAGGCGGTTTAGGGGATAATACGTTTATTAGAGTGGTGGTGGACTCCGGGAGCGGCGGTTTAGGGGTGATAACTTTATTTAGTTGCGGGGGGCTCCGGGGGCACCGGTATAGGGGGTAGAACAGTGTAGTATAGTGTGAGTGCTTAGTGACAGCTTATCAATAAAGCTGTAGAAAAGCCGAAGAGCAGCCAGATCGGATGAGTGATAACTATCACAGTCCGCTGCTCATCGCCCCGTACTTGGTGCGCGGCTTTTGGACAGCTTTTTTGATAACTTTGGCGAGCGTATTCAGGTCCGCTGCGGCAATGTGAGGCGAGCTTAGGCGAGCGTATTGGGGCCGGCGAAGGCAGGTACGTATGGAGCTTGATAACTAGAGGCCATTGTGTTTTGCTTGCTATACTACTTGCTGTACTGAGCTGATTTGAGTACGAGTTTACATATGCATTATAGATCTCTAGGATATACAATATCTTTACCAGTCGATGGATATCAGGCTTATTCGATTTGTTTGTACTTATGAATACGTACCTTTTATTGCTGCATAATTTGTATGACAGCTACAAAGTAGTTTATATCTGTTCATTTTTTTACTAAAAATATAAAACCAAGAGCTTTAAGAACAATCTGCAACTACTACAAACTCTGTGGACATTATCACTGATCTGGACTGTTGCAAAAAGGTACAACTCGGACACTCCTGCCTCTATTATAATTGCAGTTTGTTGTATCAGACACATGGTGATATTGATGTTATTTTCTATGTTTGAATGACCTGCGATTTATTTGACTTGAATAAAGCTCTAATTAATAAAAAATAAAAAAATCTTTAATTACATATATCAAAAAGAAAAAATATTAAGTAGTCCAACATCTTAAGAGATAGCATTGCTATAAATCCTGTGTGACAAGTACAAGTATACATTCAGCACAACATATGTGCACAGAAAAGGGTGTGACCGGTCAGATCTGAACACTAAGGGCTTAGGAATATGAAACAAACTTAATATAAACAGCATAAATATGCCTAAAATTTCTAGACCAATACATATATATATATATACATATACACTCAGCAGCCACCCACTTTATTATGTACACCTGTTCAATTGCTTGGTAACACAAATTGCTAATCAGTCAATAACATGGCAGCAACTCAATGCATTTAGGCATCTAGACGTGGTTTAAACAACTTTCTGAAGTTTAAACCTAGCATCAGAAGGGGGAAGATAGGGGATTTAAGTGACTTTGTATGTGGCATGGTTGTTGGTGCCAGATCGGCTGGTCTGAGTATTTCAAATTCATTAAAACAGCAGAAAGAATGTTCCAGACGTAGCGATTTCCATAAAAATTAACATATTTTATTTCATATTCCTTAAAAACAGCATTGCTGTGTGATGATAGAAAAAAACAGGATAGCACTTAGACTAACTGTCTCTAAGTGCTATCCTGTTTTTTTCTATCATCACACTACAATGCTGGTTTTAAGGAATATGAAATAAAAGTTGTTAATTTTTATGGAAATCGCTATGTCTGGGACATTCTTTCTGCTGTTTTAATGTATTCTACTGGTCACCAGAGTCCCCCGTAAGCTGTTTCCCCTATCTTTGCCATTGCCATACCGCCAATATCAAGAAAAGTAATCTAGAGATGAATTGGATACATCAGACTTCAAATTGGACGCTTCAAGCTGACTTCATCATCACTTGGGGCTGAAGGCTTGGAGTACAGCGTTAGTGGCTGGTGCAGCGAATACCATGCTTTGGGAAATGAACGATTTGCAGGGTGAGTACCCTGCTAGATGTGGGGTTGAACCGCACTTCTTTTCCCCTATTTTGCCCATTAATCTCATTGGGACTTAGTGATGTCACAAACTTAAAAATTTCGGTTCGCGAACGGCGGACTCGAACTTCCGCTACTGTTCGCGAACCGGCGAACCGCGCGAACGGCCATTGACTTCAATAGGCAGGCGAGCTTTAAAACCAACAACGACTCTTTCTGGCCACAATAGTGATGGAAACGTTGTTTCAAGGGTACTAACACCTGGACTGTGGCATGCTGGAGTGGGATCCATGGCAAAACTCCCATGGAAAATTACATAGTTGATGCAGAGTCTTCTTTTAACCCATAAAGGGCCTAAATCACCTAACATTAATAAATTGTTTGCAATAACATACTTTAAAACATCAGTTATGATGTTGTATCGATCAGGTAGTGTAAGGGTTATGCCCGCTTCACAGTGACAGACCAAACTCCAAGTGTAACGCACCGCAAACAACTGCAAACAGTCCATTTGCACAACCACCAGATAGATAGATTTGATAGATAGATACATAGATTACATAGCTCAAAAGATACAATATACATATGATTGATACAAATTACATAGATCAATAGATGCAATATACATTTGATAGATACGAATTACATAGATCAATAGATGCAATATCCATTTCATAGATATGAATTTTATCAATCAAAAGATGCAATATACATTTGATAGATATGAATTACATCGATCAAAAGATGCAATATACATTTTATAGATACAAATTACATCGATCAATAGATGCAATATACATTTGATAGATACGATTGATAGTTAGATAGATTTGATAGATAAATAGATAGATTTGAAAGATATATAATTTCCCTGACAGAGTATAACAATAAGACAGGCGGTCTGGGACCCGTGGTGTGTTAAGTAGTACTATTCTTAGCAGTTTACTACTACCTGTTACTCCCCCTATCGGGGGAGGTCTATATGGCCTGCATTTTTGGAACAGGGAGATGGAAGAAGATGATTGGTCTGTCCTCCTACTTCAAATTTGTCAAAAACACAAGTGGCTGTCTCAAAACAGTCCGGACACAACATAGATAGATTTGATAGATAGATATACATAGATTGATAGTTAGATACAATCGATTGAAGATAAATAGATAGATTTGATAGATATTATAATTACCCTGAAAAAGTATAATAATAAAACATGCGGTCTGTGACCCATGGTAACTAGGTTGTGTTAAGTAGTACTATTCTTAGCACTTTCATCCCTGTTACTCCCCCTATCAGGGGAGGTCTATATGGCCTGCATGATTACCCTGACAAAATATAACAACAAGACACGCGGTCTGGGACCCATGGTAACTAGGTTGTGTTAAGTAGTACTTTTCTTAGCACTTTAATCCCTGTTACTCCCCCTATTGGGGGAGGTGTATATGGCCTTCATAATTACCCTGACAAAGTATAACAACAAAACATGCGATCCGGGACCCATGGTAACTAGGTTGTGTTAAGTAGTACTATTCTTAGCACTTTAATCCCTGTTACTCCCCCTATTGGGGGAGGTGTATATGGCCTGCATGATTACCCTGATAAAGTATAACAACAAAACATGCGGTGTGGGACCCATGGTAACTAGGTTGTGTTAAGTAGTACTATTCTTAGCACTTTAATCCCTGTTACTCCCCCTATCAAGGAAGGTCTATATGGCCTGCATGATTACCCTGACAAAGTATAACAACAAAACATGCGGTCTGGGACCCATGGTAACTAGGTTGTGCTGAGTAGTACTATTCTTAGCACTTTCATCCCTGTAACTCCCCTTATCGGGGGAGGTCTATATGGCCTGCATGATTACCCAACCAAAATATAACAATAAGACATGTGGTCTGGGACCCATGGTAACTAGTTTATGTTAAGTAGTACTATTCTTAGCACTTTAATCCTTGTTACTCCCCCTATCAAGGGAGGTCTATATGGCCTTCATAATTACCCTGACAAAGTATAACAACAAAACATGCGATCCGGGACCCATGGTAACTAGGTTGTGTTAAGTAGTACTATTCTTAGCACTTTAATCCCTGTTACTCCCCCTATCGGGGGAGGTCTATATGACCTGCATGATTACCCTGATAAAGTATAACAACAAAACATGCGGTGTGGGACCCATGGTAACTAGGTTGTGTTAAGTAGTACTATTCTTAGCACTTTCATCACTGTAACTCCCCCTATCGGGGGAGGTCTATATGGCCTGCATGATTACCCTACCAAAATATAACAATAAGACATGCGGTCTGGGACCCATGGTAACTAGGTTGTGTTAAGTAGTACTATTCTTAGCACTTTAATCCCTGTTACTCCCCCTATCAAGGGAGGTCCATATGGCCTGCATGATTACCCTTACAAAGTATAACAACAAAACATGCGGTCTGGGACCCATGGTAACTAGGTTGTGTTAAGTAGTACTATTCTTAGCACTTTCATCCCTGTAACTCCCCCTATCGGGGGAGGTCTATATGGCCTGCATGATTACCCTACCAAAATATAAGAATAAGACATGCGGTCTGGGACACATGGTAACTAGGTTGTGTTAAGTAGTACAATTCTTAGAACTTTAATCCCTGTTACTCCCCCTATTGGGGGAGGTCTATATGGCCTGCATGATTATCCTGACAAAATATAACAACAAGACATGTGGTCTGGGACCCATGTTAACTAGGTTGTGTTAAGTTGTACTATTCTTAGCACTTTAATCCCTGTTACTCCCCGTATCGGCGGAGGTCTATATGGCCTGCATGATTACCCTGACAAAGTATAACAACCAAACATGCGGTCTGGGACCCATGGTAGTACTGGTATAACTAGGTTTTCTTAAGTAGTACTATTCTTAGCAGTTTAATCCCTGTGATTGGTCTGTCCTCCTACTTCAAATTTGTCAAAAACACAAGTGGCTGTCTCAAAACAGTCTGGACGCGAGATAGATAGATTTGATAGATAGATAGATATACATAGATTGATAGTTAGATAGAATCGATAGAAGATAAATAGATCGATTTGTTAGATATATAATTACCCTGACAAAGTATAATAATTAAACATGCGGTCTGGGACCCATGGTAACTAGGTTGTGTTAAGTAGTACTATTCTTAGCACTTTAATCCCTGTTACTCCCCCTATCGGGGGAGGTCTATATGGCCTGCCTGATTATCCTGACAAAATATAACAACAAGACATGCGGTCTGGGACCCATGTTAACTAGGTTGTGTTAAGTTGTACTATTCTTAGCACTTTAATCCCTGTAACTCCCCCTATCGGGGGAGGTCTATGTGGCCTGCATGATTACCTTATCAAAATATAACAATAAGACATGCGGTCTGGGACCCATGGTAACTAGGTTGTGTTAAGTAGTACTATTCTTAGCACTTTAATCCCTGTTACTCCCCCTATCGGGGGAGGTCTATATGGCCTGCATGATTACCCTAACAAAGTATAACAACAAAACATGCGGTCTGAGACCCATGGTAACTAGGTTGTGTTAAGTAGTACTATTCTTAGCACTTTCATCCCTGTAACTCCCCCTATTGGGGGAGGTCTAAATGGCCTGCATAATTACCCTGACAAAGTATAACAACCAAACATGCGGTCTGGGACCCATGGTGGTACTGGTATAACTAGGTTTTCTTAAGTAGTACTATTCTTAGCAGTTTAATCCCTGTGATTGGTCTGCCCTCCTACTTCAAATTTGTCAAAAACACAAGTGGCTGTCTCAAAACAGTCCGGACACGAGATAGATAGATTTGATAGATAGATATACATAGATTGATAGTTAGATAGAATCGATAGAAGATAAATAGATAGATTTGTTAGATATATAATTACCCTGACAAAGTATAATAATTAAACATGTGGTCTGGGACCCATGGTAACTAGGTTGTGTTAAGTAGTACTATTCTTAGCACTTTAATCCCTGTTACTCCCCCTATCGGGGGAGGTCTATATGGCCTGCCGGATTATCCTGACAAAATATAACAACAAGACATGCGGTCTGGGACCCATGTTAACTAGGTTGTGTTAAGTTGTACTATTCTTAGCACTTTAATCCCTGTAACTCCCCCTATCAGGGGAGGTCTATATGGCCTGCATGATTACCCTGACAAAATATAACAACAAGACACGCGGTGTGGGACCCATGGTAACTAGGTTGTGTTAAGTAGTACTTTTCTTAGCACTTTAATCCCTGTTACTCCCCCTATCGGGGGAGGTGTATATGGCCTGCATGATTACCCTGACAAAGTATAACAACAAAACATGCGGTCTGGGACCCATGGTAACTAGGTTGTGTTAAGTAGTACTATTCTTAGCACTTTAATCCCTGTTACTCCCCCTATCGAGGGAGGTCTATATAGCCTGCCTGATTATCCTGACAAAATATAATAATAAGACATGCGGTCTGGGACCCATGGTAACTAGGTTGTGTTAAGTAGTACTATTCTTAGCACTTTAATCCATGTAACTCCCCCTATCGATTGAGGTCTATATGGCCTGCATGATTACCTTACCAAAATATAACAATAAGACATGCGGTCTGGGACCCATGGTAACTAGGTTTTGTTAAGTAGTACTATTCTTAGCACTTTAATCCCTGTAACTCCCCCTATCGGGGGAGGTCTATATGGCCTGCATGATTACCTTACCAAAATATAACAACAAGACATGCGGTCTGGGACCCATGGTAACTAGGTTGTGTTAAGTAGTACTATTCTTAGCACTTTCATCCCTGTAACTCCCCCTATCGGGGGAGGTCTATATGGCCTGCATGATTACCCTGACAAAGTATAACAACCAAACATGTGGTCTGGGACCCATGGTGGTACTGGTATAACTAGGTTTTCTTAAGTAGTACTATTCTTGGCAGTTTAATCCCTGTGATTGGTCTGTCCTCCTACTTCAAATTTGTCAAAAACACAAGTGGCTGTCTCAAAACAGTCCGGACACGAGATAGATAGATTTGATAGATAGATATACATAGATTAATAGTTAGATAGAATCGATAGAAGATAAATAGATAAATTTGTTAGATATATAATTACCCTGACAAAGTATAATAATTAAACATGCGGTCTGGGACCCATGGTAACTAGGTTGTGTTAAGTAGTACTATTATTAGCACTTTAATCCCTGTTACTCCCCCTATCGGGGGAGGTCTATATGGCCTGCCGGATTATCCTGACAAAATATAACAACAAGACATGCGGTCTGGGACCCATGTTAACTAGGTTGTGTTAAGTTGTACTATTCTTAGCACTTTAATCCCTGTATCTCCCCCTATCAGGGGAGGTCTATACGGCCTGCCTGATTACCCTCACCAAATATAACCACAAGACAATACATGCGGTCTGGGACCCATGGTAACTAGGTTGTGTTAAGTAGTACTGTTCTTATTAGTTTAATACCTGTTACAACCCCTAATGGTGGGAGGTCTATATGGCCTGCATGATTAGCCGGACCAAATAAAACAACAAGACATGCGGTCTTGGACTGGGACCCATGACTAACTATGTTGTGTAAAGTAGTACTATTCTTAGCACTTTCATCCCTGTTACTCCCACCTCTCGGGGGAGGTCTACATGGCCATCATGATTAGCCTAACAAAGTACAACAATAGAACCTGCCCTCTTGGAACAATGTTAATTAGGTTTATTTCAGTAGTACTGTTCTTATTAGTTTAATACCTGTTACAACCCCTAATAGTGGGAGGTCTATATGGCCTGCATGATTAGCCGGACCAAATAAAACAACAAGACATGCGGTCTTGGACTGGGACCCATGGCTAACTAGGTTGTGTAAAGTAGTACTATTCTTAGCACTTTCATCCCTGTTACTCCCACCTCTCGGGGGAGGTCTACATGGCCATCATCATTAGCCTAACAAAGTACAACAATAAAACCTGCTCTCTTGGAACCATGTTAACTAGGTTTATTTCAGTAGTACTGTTCTTATTAGTTTAATACCTGTTACAACCCCTAATGGTGGGAGGTCTATATGGCCTGCATGATTAGCCAGAACAAATAAAACAACAAGACATGCGGTCTTGGACTGGGACCCATGGCTAACTAGGTTGTGTAAAGTAGTACTATTCTTAGCACTTTCATCCCTGTTACTTCCAGACCTCTCGGGGGAGGTCTATATGGCCATCTTGATTAGCCTAACAAAGTACAACAACAAAACCTGCGCTCTTGGAACCATGTTAACTAGGTTTATTTCAGTAGTACTGTTCTTGTTAGTTTAATACCTGTTACAACCCCTAATGGTGGGAGGTCTATATGGCCTACATGATTACCCTCACCAAAATATAACAACAAGACTGCCTAAAAGGAGCAGCAAGGCAGTACAGGTCGTTCTCCTTGAGCCATTTTATATGATGGCCCACGACCCTCAACAGGCGCAACAGCATGAAACACCACATATGCCATCCTTTTGCACAATAGAGTACAGGTATGGCATTGATTTGAGGAACCCGGAGATAATTTAGAGGAACCTGGAATATTGAACAAAAAAACGTGCTGGGACACCCAGTACAGGTCGTTCTCCTTCCGCCTTTGTAGACGAGGTTCCAGGACCCTCCACAGACACAACAGCAGGAAACACCACCTATACCATCCTTTTGAACAATAGAGTACAGGTATGGCATCGATTTTAGGAACCCGGAGATAATTTTTAGTAACCGGGAAATTTAAAAAAAAAACATGATTGGACACCCAGTACACTTCGTTCTCCTTCAGCTTTTTTATACGAGGGTCCTTGGACCCTCAACAGAAACAACAGCAGGAAACACCACATATGCCATCCTTTTGAACAATCCAGTACAGGTATGGCATCCATTTTAGGAACCCGGAAATAATTTTTTGGGACCGGAATATGGAAAAAGATGCTTGGACAAGAAGTACACGTCGTTCTCCTTCAGCCTTTTTAGACAAGGGTCCAAGACCCTCAACAGAAACAACAGCAGGAAACACCACCTATACCATCCTTTTGAACAATAGAGTACAGGTATGGCATCGATTTTAGGAACCCGGAGATAATTTTTAGGAACCGGGAAATTTAAAAAGAAACATGATTGGACACCCAGTACACTTCGTTCTCCTTCAGCCTTTTTAGACGAGGGTCCCGGACCCTCAACAGAAACAACAGCAGGAAACACCACATATGCCATCCTTTTGAACAATGCAGTACAGGTTTGGCACCCATTTTAGGAACCCGGAAATAATTTTTAGGAACCGAGATATGGAAAAAGATGCTTGGACAACCAGTACACTTCGTTCTCCTTCAGCCTTTTCATACCAGGGTCCCGGACCCTCAACAGAAACAACAGCAGGAAAGAGAACATATGCCATCCTTTTGCACAATAGAGTACAGGTATTGCATTAATTTTAGAAACCCGGAGATAATTTTTAGGAACCGGGAAATTGAACAAAAAAAATGATTGGACACCCAGTACACGTCGTTCTCCTTCAGCCTTTTTATAAGAGGATCCAGGACCCTCAACAGAAACAACAGCAGGAAAGAGGACATATGCCATCCTTTTGAACAATAGAGTACAGGTATGGCATTGATTTTAGAAACCCGTAGATAATTTTTAGGAACCGGGAAATTGAAAAAAAAATGATTGGACACCCAGTACACGTCGTTCTGCTTCAGCCTTTTTATAAGAGGGTCCAGGACCCTCAACAGAAACAACAGCAGGAAAGAGGACATATGCCATCCTTTTGAAGAATAGAGTACAGGTATGGCATTGATTTTAGAAACCCGGAGATAATTTTTAGGAACCGGGAAATTGAAAAAAAAAATGATTGGACACAAAGTACACTTCGTTCTCCTTCAACCTTTTTATAAGAGGGTCCAGGACCCTAAACAGAAATAACAGCAGGAAAGAGGACATATGCCATCCTTTTGAACAATAGAGTACAGGTATGGCATTGATTTTAGAAACCCGGTGATAATTTTTAGGAACCGGGAAATTGATAAAAAAAAATGATTGGACACCCAGTACACTTCGTTCTCCTTCAGCCTTTTTATAAGAGGGTCCAGGACCCTCAACAGAAACAACAGCAGGAAAGAGGACATATGCCAACCTTTTGAACAATAGAGTACAGGTATGACATTGATTTTAGAAACCCGGAGATAATTTTTATGAACCGGGAAATTGAACAAAAAAAATGATTGGACACCCTGTACAGGTCGTTCTCCTTCAGCCTTTTTATAAGAGGGTCCAGGACCCTCAACAGAAACAACAGCAGGAAACACCACATATGCCATCCTTTTGAACAATAGAGTACAGGTATGGCATTGATTTTAGAAACCCGGAGATCATTTTTAGGAACTGGGAAATTGAACAAAAAAAAATGATTGGACACCCAGTACACTTCGTTCTCCTTCAGCCTTTTTATAAGAGGGTCCAGGACCCTAAACAGAAAAAACAGCAGGAAACACCACATATGCCATCCTTTTGAACAATAGAGTACAGGTATGGCATTGATTTTAGAAACCCGGAGATAATTTTTAGGAACCGGCAAATTGAAGAAAAAAATTATTGGACACTGAGTACAATTCATTCTCCTTCAGCCTTTTTATAAGAGGGTCCCGGACCCTCAACAAAAACAACAGCAGGAAAGAGCACATATGCCATCCTTTTGAACAATAGAGTACAGGTATGGCATTGATTTTAGAAACCCGGAGATCATTTTTAGGAACCAGGAAATTGAAAAAAAAAAATGATTGGACACCCAGTACACTTTGTTCTCCTTCAGCATTTTTATAAGAGGGTCCAGGACCCTCAACAGAAACAACAGCAGGAAAGAGGACATATTCCATCCTTTTGAACAATAGAGTACAGATATGACATTGATTTTAGAAACCTGGAGATAATTTTTAGGAACCGGGAAATTGAACAAAAAAAATGATTGGACACCCAGTACACTTCGTTCTCCTTCAGCCTTTTTATAAGAGGGTCCAGGACCCTCAACAGAAACAACAGCAGGAAAGAGGACATATGTCATCCTTTTGAACAATAGAGTACAGGTATAGCATTGATTTTAGAAACCCGGAGATAATTTTTAGGAACCAGGAAATTGAACACAAAAAATGATTGGACACCCAGTACACGTCGTTCTCCTTCAGCATTTTTATAAGAGGGTCCAGGACCCTCAACAGAAACAACAGCAGGAAAGAGCACATATGCCATCCTTTTGAACAATAGAGTACAGGTATAGCATTGATTTTAGAAACCCAGAGATAATTTTTAGGAACCGGGAAATTGAAAAAAAAAAATGATTGGACACCCAGTACACTTCGTTCTCCTTCAGCCTTTTTATAAGAAGGTCCAGGACCCTCAACAGAAACAACAGCAGGAAACACCACATATGCCATCCTTTAGAACAATAGAGTACAGGTATGGCATTGATTTTAGAAACCCGGAGATAATTTTTAGGAACCGGGAAATTGAAAAAAAAACCATGCTTGGACACCCAGTACAGTACAGGTCGTTCTCCTTCAGCCTTTTTATAAGAGGGTCCCGGACCCTCAACAGAAACAACAGCAGGAAAGAGCACATATGCCATCCTTTTGAACAATAGAGTACAGGTATGGCATTGATTTTAGAAACCCGGAGATAATTTTTAGGAACCAGGAAATTGAAAAAAATAATGATTGGACACCCAGTACACTTCGTTCTCCTTCAGCATTTTTATAAGAGGGTCCAGGACCCTCAACAGAAACAACAGCAGGAAAGAGGACATATGCCATCCTTTTGAACAATAGAGTACAGGTATGGCATTGATTTTAGAAACCCGGAGATAATTTTTAGGAACCAGGAAATTGAACACAAAAAATGATTGGACACCCAGTACACTTCGTTCTCCTTCAGCCTTTTTATAAGAGGGTCCAGGACCCTCAACAGAAACAACAGCAGGAAAGAGCACATATGCCATCCTTTTGAACAATAGAGTACAGGTATAGCATTGATTTTAGAAACCCGGAGATAATTTTTAGGAACCGGGAAATTGAAAAAAAAATGATTGGACACCCAGTACACTTCGTTCTCCTTCAGCCTTTTTATAAGCGGGTCCAGGACCCTCAACAGAAACAACAGCAGGAAACAACACATATGCCATCCTTTTGAACAATAGAGTACAGGTATGGCATTGAATTTAGAAACCCGGAGATAATTTTTAGGAACCGGGAAATTGAAAAAAAATGATTGGACACCCAGTACACGTCGTTCTGCTTCAGCCTTTTTATAAGAGGGTCCAGGACCCTCAACAGAAACAACAGCAGGAAAGAGGACATATGCCATCCTTTTGAACAATAGAGTACAGGTATGGCATTGATTTTAGAAACCCGGAGATAATTTTTAGGAACCGGGAAATTGAAGAAAAAAATTATTGGACACTGAGTACAATTCATTCTCCTTCAGCCTTTTTATAAGAGGGTCCCGGACCCTCAACAGAAACAACAGCAGGAAAGAGCACATATGCCATCCTTTTATACAATAGAGTACAGATATGGCATCCATTTTAGAAACCCGGAGATAATTTTTAGAAACCAGAAGATGGAAAAAAATGCTTGGACAACCAATACACTTTGTTCTCCTTCAGCCTTTTTAGACGAGGGTCCCGGACCCTCAACAGGCACAACAGCATGAAACACCACATAAGCCATCCATTTGCACAATACAGTACAGGTATGGCATTGATTTGAGGAACCCGGAGATAATTTAGAGGAACCGGGAATATTGAAAAAAAATGTGCTTGGACACCCAGTACAGGTCGTTCTCCTTCAGCCTTTTTATACGATGGCCCATGACCCTCAACAGGCACAACAGCATGAAACACCACATATGACATCCTTTTGCACAATCCAGTACAGGTATGGCATTGATTTGAGGATCCCGGAGATAATTTAGAGGAACCGGGAATATTGAACAAAAAATGTTCTTGGGCACACAGTACAGGTCATTCTCCTTCAGCCTTTTATACGATGGCCCACGACCCTCAACAGGCACAACAGCATGAAACATCACATATGCCATCCTTTTGCACAATAGAGTACAGGTATGGCATTGATTTGAGGAACCCAGAGATAATTTAGAGGAACCAGGAATATTTAACAAAAATAGTGCTTGGACACCCAGTACAGGTCGTTATCCTTCAGCCTTTTTATAAGATGGCCCACGACCCTCAACAGGCACAACAGCATGAAACACCACATATGCCATCCTTTTGCACAATAGAGTACAGGTATGGCATTGATTTGAGGAACCCGGAGATAATTTAGAGGAACCATGAATATTGAACAAAAAACGTGCTTGGACACCCAGTACAGGTTGTTCTCCTTCAGCCTTTTTATACGATGGCCCACGAACCAAAACAGGCACAACAGCATGAAACACCACATATGCCATCCTTTTGCACAATAGAGTACAGGTATGGCATCAATGGAACCCGGAGATAATTTTTCAGAACCATGAGATGGAAAAATATGCTTGGTCGGTCCTCCTAATTCAAATTTGGGGCACTGCGCGTGCAATCTACTGTGCCACCAGATATGAGTGGTGTGTTAAGTAGTACTATTCTTAACAGTTTAATCACTGTTATGTGCCTTTTTTTTTTGCTTTGAGTTTTGTAGCCACAGTGCAGCAGCAGAGGCCAGAAAAATTAGGCATGTACAAATGCCTTAAAAATTCGGTATTGTTGCAGCCGCTGCTGTAGCAGAGGCCAGAAAAATTGATGTTTGTAAAACAGTTAGAAAGTGCCCTAAAACCTTGTGACTTGAACTCTAGTTGTTGGAGGATAAATCACGCAAGTCATCCTGCATTACAAGAAAAAAAAAGCCAGCGTGTGTACCATTTGTAGCCCAAGGCAGCTCATCTCATCATCAGGCTTTTTTTACTCAAACGTATAGCCCAATGTCAGTCCCTTCGGGATCCATCCCTCATTCATTTTAATAAAGGTGAGATAATCAAGACTTTTTTGACCTAGGTGACTTCTCTTCTCAGTGATAAAAACCTCCTGCTGCACTGAAGGTCCTTTCTGACAGGACACTTGAAGCGGGGCAGGCCAGAAGTTCAATTGCAAATTGGGATAGCTCAGGCCACAGGTCAAGCCTGCACAATTAGTAGTCAAGGGGTCCATCGCTCCTCAGAGTGTCGAGATCCGCAGTTAATTCTCGGTAGTCTGCTACCTGTCAGTTGAGTCTTTCTCTGAGGCTGGATCCCGAAAGGCTCTGGCGATGCATAGGAGTTAAAAAGGTCTGCATGTCCTCCATCAACAACACGTCAGGAAAGTGTCCTGTCCTTGCCACCGTGGTTGTGGGAGGAGGAGGATTACTTTCATCTCTTCCCCTGTTAGATTCCCGTTGTGCTGTTACATCACCCTTATACGCTGTGTAAAGCATAGTTTTTAATTTATTTTTGAAATGCTCCATCCTTTCCAACTTGCGGGAATTTGGTAACATTTCAGGTACTTTATGCTTATACCGGGGGTCTAGTAGCGTGGACACCCAGTACAGGTCATTCTCCTTCAGCTTTTTTATACAAGGGTCCCTCAACAGGCACGACTGCACGAAAGACCCCATTTGCACAAGGTTGGATGCCGAGCTAATCATGTCCCGTTCCTCGTTCTCACTGATGTCACTGAGGGTATCTTCTTCACGTACAACACCACAGGTACCAGATAGGTGACATCAACGAGCACCCTGGGATGCCTGTTGTGCTTGGTCTTCCTCCTCCTCCTCCTCAAAGCCACATTCCTCCTCTGACTCCTCTTCCTCACAACCCTCTTCCTGCGTTGCCGCAGGTCCAGCAAGCGATGCTGATAAGGCTGTTTCTGGTGGTGATGGACACCACAACTCTTCCTCTTCCTCTTCACGCTCATCTACGGCCTGATCCAGCACTCTTCGCAGGGCACGCTCCAGGAAGAAAACAATTGGTATGATGTCGCTGATGGTGCCTTCGGTTCGACTGACAAGGTTTGTCACCTCCTCAAAAGGACGCATGAGCCTACAGGCATTGCGCATGAGCGTCCAGTAATTTGGCAAAAAAATCCCCAGCTCCCCAGAGGCTGTCCTAGCACCCCGGTCATACAAATACTCATTAACAGCTTTTTCTTGTTGGAGCAGGCGGTTGTTTCGACGCTGGATATCGGACAAGTGCGCCATGGCCTTGTAGGAACGCCTGAAATGGCCACACACCTTCCTGGCCTGCTTCAGGATGTCCTGTAAGCCTGGGTACTTATGCACAAAGCATTGTACAATCAGATTACACACATGTGCCATGCACGGCACATGTGTCAACTTGCCCAATTTCAATGCCGCCACCAAATTACTTCCATTGTCAGAAACAACCTTGCCAATTTCAAGTTGGTGTGGAGTCAGCCACTGATCCACCTGTGCGTTCAGGGTGGACAGGAGTGCTGGTGCGGTGTGACTCTCCGCTTTCAGGCAAGTCAACCCCAAGATGGCATGACACTGCTGTATCCGGGATGTTGAATAGTACCTGGGGAGCTGGGGGGGTGCCGTTGATGTGGAGCAAGATGCATAAGCAGAAGAGTACTCAGCCAAGGAAGAGGTTATGGAAGAGGATGGAGTAGGAGGAGTAGAGGAGGTAGCAGCAGGCCTGCCTGCAAGTCGTGGCGGTGTCACCAACTCCTCTGCAGAGCCACGCATTCCATGCTTGTGTAGGTGATATACCTGCCCTGACCATGCTTTGCAGACCAGCTATCAGTGGTCAGATGGACCCTTGCCCCAACGCTGTGTGCCAGACATGCCATTACTTCCTTTTGCACAATAGAGTACAGGTTTGCGATTGCATTTTGTGAAAAGAAATTTCTGCCAGGTACCTTCCACTTCGGTGTCCCAATAGATACAAATTTTTTGAAAGCATCAGACTCCACCAGCTTGTATGGTAAAAGCTGTCGGGCTAAGAGTTCAGACAAGCCAGCTGTCAGACGCCGGGCAAGGGGGTGACTTTGAGAAATTGGCTTCTTACGCTCAAACATGTCCTTGACAGACACCTGACTGTGGGCAGATGTCCAGGAACTGCTACGTAAGAGAGACTCAGTGGAGGATGGTTGAGAGGGGGCAAGGAGGACAGCAGTGGTTGACGTGGCTGAAGATGCTGGAGCAGGAGGAGGAGGGCGGCTTTGAGTTTGTGTGCTGCTTCTACTTATGTGTTCTTCCCATCAGTGTTTGTGATGTGAGACCATGTGCCTTCGCAAAGCAGTTGTACCTAGGTGGGTGATGGACTTCCCATGACTCAGTTTTTTTTGGCACAGGTTGCAAATGGCATCACTGTTGTCAGAGGCAGACACACAAAAAAAATGCTACACTGCTGAGCTCTGCGATGACGGCATTCTGGTGGTGGCTACATCATGCGTTTATTGGCGTCGGCGTGCTGTCTGGCTGACCCCGGGTGCCGATGCATGCTGTCTGACTGTGCCACTAGCTCCTTGCGACAACCTCCCCCTGCTTCCAACTCGTCTCCTCCTCTCTGTCTCCCCATCTGAACTTTCCCCCTCTTCTTCTTCTCTTCTATTAGGCACCCACGTGACATCCACCGACACATCATCATCAACCGCTTCACTTGTATCTGACACATCAACAAAGGAAGCAGCAGCGGGTACAACATCATCATCATCATCACACCGTACCTCCATGTCTGTAATGCTGCCTGACTGAGACATATCACTGTTATCTACATCCTCTGTCAATGATGGTTGTGCATCACTCATTTCTTCCAACTGATGTGTCAATAACTCCTCTGACAGATCAAGTGAAGCAGCTGTGGTGCTAGTGTTGTTGGTGGCGACAGGCAGGCGAGTGGCACTGGTCACTTGAGAGGTGCCCAAAGCACAGCTGGACGTGGATGGTGCGTCAAGGTTAGGAGGACTAGGAGCGGAAGCTGTAGAAGATTGGGTGTCCTGTGTTAGCCATTCAACTAGGTACTCCTCAGAACTTTTTGCGTCCCCCCTGGCACCTGGCGTCTGAACAATGTGCATATTTGTAGGGTCTAAAGGAATCACAGCACCATGACCACGACGGCACCTGCGGGGTGGCCTGCCTCTGCCTGTCATTTTTTTTAAAATGTACACTTACAATACTATTAAACAAATTATGAGTGGTGGCACTGGGCAAGTGGGCACAGTATACGCTGTGAGCCTGACACCAAAAAAGACTGATGTTTCAAAGTAAAATTTTTTTTTTTTAAATATTAAAAGTACTGTGACAACAAATATGATTGGTGGCACTAGTTGGCAAGTGGGTCTGGCTGGCACACACGCTGGGAGGAAGGCAACTGCAATTAGATTACACTAGATGACCGATGTTTCTCAGTCAAAAAAGTTTTTATTTCAAATATTTCACAGTCCAAATTTTTTTTTTTTTTTAAATTTACAATACTGTTAGAACAAATATGATTGGTGGCACTAGTTGGAAATGGCAAGTGGGCCTGGTACACACGCTGGCAGGCAGGCAACTGCAATTCAATGGCACTAGCAGACTGATGATTCACAGTAAAAAAGTTTTTATTTTAAATATTTTCAAACCTGTTAGAACAAATATGATTGGTGGCACTAGTTGGCTTGGCAAGTGGGCCTGGCACACACGCTGGGAGGAAGGCAACTGCAATTAGATTACACTAGATGACTGATGTTTCACAGTCAAGAATTTTTTTTATTTTAAATATTTACAATACTGTTAGAACAAATATGATTGGTGTAACTAGATGGCAAGTGGGCCTGGCACACACGCTGGCAGGCAGGCAACTGCAATTCAATGGCACTAGCAGACTGATGATTCATAGTCAAAGAATTTTTTATTTTAAATATTTACAATACTGTAAGAACAAATATGATTGGTGTAACTAGTTGGCAAGTGGGCCTGGCACACATGCTGGCAGGCAGGCAACTGCAATTCAATGGCACTAGCAGACTGATAATTCACAGTCAAAAAAATGTTGATTTAAAATATTTTCAATACTGTTAAAACAAATATGATTGGTGGCACTAGTTGGCTAGTGGGCCTGGCACAAACACTGGCAGGCAGGAAACTGCAATTCAATTGTACTAACACACTGATGATTCACAGTCTAAGAATTTTTTATTTTAAATATTTACAATACTGTTAGAACAAATATGATTGGTGTAACTAGTTGGCAAGTGGGCCTGGCACACATGCTGGCAGGCAGGCAACTGCAATTCAATGGCACTAGCAGACTGATGATTCACAGTCAAAACATTTTTTATTTAAAATATTTTCAATACTGTTACAACAAATATGATTGGTGGCAATAGTTGGCTAGTGGGCCTGGCACACACACTGGCAGGCAGGAAACTGCAATTCAATTGTACTAGCAGACTGATGATTCACAGTCTAAGAATTTTTTATTTTAAATATTTACAATACTGTTAGAACAAATATGATTGGTGTAACTAGTTGGCAAGTGCGTCTGGCACACACGCTGGCAGGCAGGAAACTGCAATTCAATTGCACTAGCAGACTGATGATTCACAGTCTAAGAATTTTTTATTTTAAATATTTACAATACTGTTAGAACAAATATGATTGGTGTAACTAGTTGGCAAGTGGGCCTGGCACACACACTGGCAGGCAGGCATCTGCAATTCAATGGCACTAGCAGACTGATGATTCACAAACAAAAAAGTTTTGATTTAAAATATTTTCAATACTGTTACAATAAATATGTTTGGTGGCACTAGTTGACTAGTGCGCCTGGCACACACGCTGGCAGGCAGGAAACTGCAATTCAATTGCACTAGCAGACTGATGATTCACAGTCTAAGAATTTTTTATTTTAAATATTTACAATACTGTTAGAACAAATATGATTGGTGTAACTAGTTGGCAAGTGCGCCTGGCACACACGCTGGCAGGCAGGCAACTGCAATTCAATGGCACTAGCAGACTGATGATTCACAGTCAAAAAAGTTTTGATTTAAAATATTTTCAATACTCTTACAATGAATATGATTGGTGGCACTAGTTGGCTAGTGAGCCTGGCACACACACTGGCAGGCAGGAAACTGCAATTCAATTGCACTAGCAGACTGATGATTAACAGTCTAAGAATTTATTATTTAAAATATTTACAATACTGTTAGAACAAATATGATTGTTGTAACTAGTTGGCAAGTGGGCCTGGCACACACGCTGGCAGGCAGGCAACTGCAATTCAATGGCACTAGCAGACTGATGATTCACAGTCAAAAAAGTTTTGATTTAAAATATTTTCAATACTGTTACAACAAATATGATTGGTGGCACTAGTTGGCTAGTGGGCCTGGCACACATGCTGGCAGGCAGGAAACTGCAATTCAATTGCACTAGCAGACTGATGATTCACAGTCTAAGAATTTTTTATTTTAAATATTTACAATACTGTTAGAACAAATATGATTGGTGTAACTAGTTGGCAAGTGGGCCTGGCGCACACGCTGGCAGGCAGGCATCTGCAATTCAATGGCACTAGCAGACTGATGATTCAAAGTCAAAAAAGTTTTGATTTAAAATATTTTTAATTCTGTTACAACAAATATGATTGGTGGCACTAGTTGGCTAGTGGGCCTGGCACACACGCTGGCAGGCAGGAAACTGCAATTCAATTGCACTAGCAGACTGATGATTTACAGTCTAAGAATGTTTTATTTTAAATATTTACAATACTGTTAGAACAAATATGATTGGTGTAACTAGTTGGCAAGTGGGCCTGGCACACACGCTGGCAGGCAGGCAACTGCAATTCAATGGCACTAGCAGACTGATGACTCACAGTCAAAAAAGTTTTGATTTAAAATATTTTCAAAACTGTTATAACAAATATGATTGTTGGCAAAAGTTGGCAGCAAGTGGGCCTGGCACACACGCTGGCAGGCAGGCAACTGTAATTAGATTACACTAGCAGACTGATGTTTCACAGTCAAAAAATATTTTTTAAAATATTTACACTACTGTTATAACAAATATGATTGGTGGTACTGTTATAACAAATATGATTGGTGGCACTAGTTGGCAAGTGGGCCTGGCACACACGCTGGGAAGCAGGCAACTGCAATTCAATTGCACTAGCAGACTGATGATTCACAGTCAAAAAAGTTTTTATTTTAAATATTTACACTACTGTTATAACAAATATGATTGTTGGCAATAGTTGGCAGCAAGTGGGCCTGGCACACACGCTGGCAGGCAGGCAACTGTAATTAGATTACACTAGCAGACTGATGATTCACAGTAAAAAAAAATTGATTTAAAATATTTTCAATACTGTTACAACAAATATGATTGGTGGCAATAGTTGGCTAGTGGGCCTGGCACACACACTGGCAGGCAGGAAACTGCAATTCAATTGTACTAGCAGACTGATGATTCACAGTCTAAGAATTTTTTATTTTAAATATTTACAATACTGTTAGAACAAATATGATTGGTGTAACTAGTTGGCAAGTGCGTCTGGCACACACGCTGGCAGGCAGGCAACTGCAATTCAATGGCACTAGCAGACTGATGATTCACAGTCAAAAATTTTTTGACTTCAAATATTTTCAATACTGTTACAACAAATATGATTGGTGGCACTAGTTGGCTAGTGGGCCTGGCACACACGCTGGCAGGCAGGAAATTGCAATTCAATTGCACTAGCAGACTGATGATTCACAGTCTAAGAATGTTTTATTTTAAATATTTACAATACTGTTAGAACAAATATGATTGGTGTAACTAGTTGGCAAGGGGGCCTGGCACACACGCAGGCAGGCAGGCATCTGCAATTCAATGGCACTAGCAGACTGATGATTCACAAACAAAAAAGTTTTGATTTAAAATATTTTCAATACTGTTACAACAAATATGATTGGTGGCACTAGTTGGCTAGTGAGCCTGGCACACACGCTGGCAGGCAGGAAACTGCAATTCAATTGCACTAGCAGACTGATGATTAACAGTCTAAGAATTTTTTATTTTAAATATTTACAATACTGTTAGAACAAATATGATTGGTGTAACTAGTTGGCACGTGGGCCTGGCACACATGCTGGCAGGCAGGCAACTGCAATTCAATGGCACTAGCAGACTGATGATTCACAGTCAAAAAAGTTTTGATTTAAAATATTTTCAATACTGTTACAACAAATATGATTGGTGGCACTAGTTGGCTAATGGGCCTGGCACACATGCTGGCAGGCAGGAAACTGCAATTCAATTGCACTAGCAGACTGATGATTCACAGTCTAAGATTTTTTTATTTTAAATATTTACAATACTTTTAGAACAAATATGATTGGTGTAACTAGTTGGCAAGTGGGCCTGGCACACACGCTGGCAGGCAGGCAACTGCAATTCAATGGCACTAGCAGACTGATGATTCACAGTCAAAATAGTTTTGATTTAAAATATTTTTAATTCTGTTACAACAAATATGATTGGTGGCACTAGTTGGCTAGTGGGCCTGGCACACACGCTGGCAGGCAGGAAACTGCAATTCAATTGCACTAGCAGACTGATGATTCACAGTCTAAGATTTTTTTTAAAATATTTACAATACTGTTAGAACAAATATGATTGGTGTAACTAGTTGGCAAGTGGGCCTGGCACACACGCTGGCAGGCAGGCAGGCAACTGCAATTCAATGGCACTAGCAGACTGATGACTCACAGTCAAAAAAGTTTTGATTTAAAATATTTTCAAAACTGTTATAACAAATATGATTGGTGGCAATAGTTGGCAGCAAGTGGGCCTGGCATACATGCTGGCAGGCAGGCAACTGCAATTAGATTACACTAGCAGACTGATCTTTCACAGTCAAAAAATATTTTTTAAAATATTTACACTACTGTTATAACAAATATGATTGGTGGCACTAGTTGGCAAGTGGGCCTGGCACACACGCTGGGAGGCAGGCAACTGCAATTCAATTGCACTAGCAGACTGATGATTCACAGTCAAAAAAGTTTTTATTTTAAATATTTACACTACTGTTATAACAAATATAATTTGTGGCACTAGTTGGAAAGTGGGTCTGGCACACACGCTGGCAGACAGGCAACTGCAATTAAATAACAATAGCAGACTGATATAACAGTTTGTTTTTAAAAAAAGTTACACTAATGTTACAACAGATAGGAGTGATGGCACTCAGGATAGAACTAGGCACAGTATGTGCTGGCACCTAGAAGAGGTCTGATGTAAAAAATATTTTTTTTACAAATTTACACTAATGTTACACCAGATATAAGTGGTGGACAAAAGAGCTATTAATCACACTATATGATGTGGGCCTGACACACAGGCCTGATGGAAAATTAAATTAGATTACACTAGCAAAATTATTTAAAAGTTTTTTTTTAAAATTTTAAATAATGTTAAGCAGATATGAGTGGTGGCTGCTAGGACAGCAATTAACCACAGTATGCTGTGTACGCCAGAAACACACAGGCCTGATAGAAAATGAAATTAGATTACACTAGCAAAATGATTTAAAAGTTTTTTTTTAATTTAAAATAATGTTAAGCAGATATGAGTGGTGACTGCTAGGAAAGCAATTAACCACAATATGCTGTGTACGCCAGAAACACACAGGCCTGATAGAAATTGAAATTAGATTACACTAGCAAAATGATTTAAAAGTTTTTTTTTTTTTAAATTTAAAATAATGTTAAGAAGATATGAGTGGTGGCTGCTAGGACAGCAATTAACCACAGTATACTGTGTAAGCCATAAACACACAGGCCTGATAGAAAATGAAATTAGATTACACTAGCAAAATTATTTAAATTTTTTTTTTTAAAATGTAAATAATGTTAAGCAGATATGAGTGGTGGCTGCTAGGACAGCAATTAACCACAGTATGCTGTGTAAGCCAGAAACACACAGGCCTGATAGAAAATGAAATAAGATTACACTAGCAAAATGATTTAAAAGTTTTTTTAAAAAATTCAAAATAATGTTAAGCAGATATGAGTGGTGGCTGCTAGGACAGCAATTAACCACAGTATGCTGTGTAAGCAAGAAACACACAGGCCTGATAGAAAATGAAATTAGATTACACTAGCAAAATGATTTAAAAGGTTTTATTTTTATTTAAAATAATGTTAAGCAGATATGAGTGGTGGCGTCTAGGGCAGCAATTAACCACAGTATGCTGTGTAAGCCAGAAACACAGAGGCCTGATAGAAAATGAAATTAGATTACACTAGCAAAATGATTTAAAAGTTTTTTTTTTAAATGTTAAATAATGTTAAGCAGATATGAGTGGTGGCTGCTAGGGCAGCAATTAACCACAGTATGCTGTGTACGCCAGAAACACACAGGCCTGATAGAAAATGAAATTAGATTACACTAGCAAAATTATTTAAAAGTTGTTTTTATTATTTAAAATAATGTTAAGCAGATATGAATGGTGGCTGCTAAGGCAGCAATTAACCACAGTATACTGTGTAAGCCAGAAATACACAGGCCTGATAGAAAATGAAATTAGATTACACTAGCAAAATGATTTAGAAGTTTTTTTTTTAAATTTAAAATAATGTTAAGCAGATATGAGTGGTCGCAGCTAGAACAGCAATTAACCACAATATGCTGTGTAAGCCAGAAACACACAGGCCTGATAGAAAATGAAATTAGATTACACTAGCAAAATGATTTAAAAGTTTGTTTTTTTTTAAATTTAAAATAATGTTAAGCAGATATGAGTGGTGGCTGCTAGGACAGCAAATAACCACAGTATGCTGTGTAAGCCAGAAACACACAGGCCTGATAGAAAATGAAATTAGATTACACTAGCAAAATTATTTAAACGTTTTTTTTTTTAAATTTAAAATAATGTTAAGCAGATATGACTGCTGGCTGCTAGGACAGCAATTATCCACAGTATGATGTGTAAGCCAGAAACACACAGGCCTGATAGAAAATGAAATTAGATAACACTAGCAAAATGATTTAAAAGTTTTGTTGGTTAAATTTACACTAATGTTAAGCAGATATCAGTGGTGGCATTAATCACAGTATATGCTGTGAGCCTCACACACAGGCTGAAAGCAAATGCAAATAAAATTACAAATAAAAAAAAAACCTGAAGTTATAGCCCTAAAAAGGGCTTTTTGGGGTGCTGTCCTTACAGCAGAGATTAGATGAGTCCTTCAGGACTGTAGTGGACACTAAATACGCTAGCCTAGCTATCTATTTCCCTATAATGTCAGCAGCAGCAACACTAAAGCTCCTCTCACTAAGAAAGCAAGATCGTAATGAATCTAAAATGGCTGCTGCCAAGGAGCTGGGAGGGTCTGTGAGGGAGTGTCTGCTGCTGATTGGCTCAAATGTGTCAGAAGGCTGTGAGATACAGGGTCAAAGTTTCCTCAATGATGACACATAGGGGGCGGATCGAACATCGCATATGTTTGCCCGCAGCGGCGAACGCAAACAAGCTATGTTCGCCGGGAACTGTTCTCCGGCGAACAGTTCGCGACATCACTATTAGTGATGTGCTGGTAATCTTAGACACCCACTTGTCGACTACCCACTAAAAGTGTGATAAGTGTACTAACACACCAATCCTTATGTTTAAGGAAAGTCCCCTTATATAGAATGGATTTGTATGCGTGACAACATTACCTAACAAATATGAATAAATGATAGGTACCTCTGTTGCTAGCAAGGTGTTAGGTGCTTTAACCAGATATCTGCACAATATTAACGAGTAGTTAAATTGAGCATTAACTTAACTGAATACACAGCTTAGAAACAGACCGGAAAGTTAGCAGTGTTAGATACATCAATAAAGTTCATCTTTAGCTGTAGATACAATTGATGCAGTCAAATACTGTTATAGAAATACTTGCGATTGTCTTTGGTATGATTAGTTCCTCAGTCAGAGCTTGTTACAGCTGCAGCTCTTAGACGGACTGAATCGGCAGAGCCTGTCAGCGTGAAATGACGTCACCCAGCAGCTCTACTTGCAGCGTTGCGGCTCTGAGAATCAAACAGGTAATCCAGACTTAGATTTTCTCAAAGTAAAGTGCCGTTAGGTTTGCGGCAAAATATCAAAGGTTTGATGCTATGACTTTTGTAATAAGAGACACTTCATAGGTTTTGAGCTTTAGAATTTCTGCAAAGGCTTAATATAAAGTTTTAGGAACAAACGATCAAGGGATTCCCTAACACTTCTGAAATAATCAAGCACTGAAGCTTGTGAAAGGGAGTTCCTTTATAGAGAGCTAACAGGGTGGAGTTTCTGAATTAAAGGGACATGCTACTGACAGGATATGACAGATCCCCCCCTTCAGGAGCATCTCCCCGAAAGCAAAGGTCCCGGCTTCGAGGGGAAAGCGGAATGAAAAGACTGCAACAATAGAGGGGCGTTCAAGTCCCGAATAGGTACCCAAGAATCCTCCTCAGGAGAGTACCCCCTCCAATGTACCAAGTACTCAATAGTATTCCGGCGCTTTCTGGAATCCAAAATGCGTTCCACCTCATAATCTATTTTGTCATCAAAAGGAACTGTGGAATGATGAGAACGAGTATCGGTGTGCTCATGATGACCCAAGTACGGCTTCAATAGAGAGACATGGAAGGTCGGATGAACGTGAAAATTACTGGGCAATTGCAACTTCACTGCGTTTTCATTGATAATCTTTAGTATTGGGTACGGACCGATATACTGGTAAGCTAGCTTTTTACAGGGTACTTTGAGGTTGATATTCTTGGTAGACAACCAGACCAAGTCCTTGACTTTATAATTCGGAGGAGGTGAACGTTTTCTATCAAAATACAACTTTTGGGTTGCTTTAGCATTTTTGAGATGAGTTTGTAGGGTTTCCAAGGTTTCCTTGATTTGAGTGAAATAATCCGAGACAGCGGGGGAATTTGATGAGGAAGTTGTGTTTGGAAATGATCTTGGATGGTAACCGTATGTGGCATAGAATGGTGATACTTCCGTGGAAGAACTGATGGAATTGTTGTATGAAAATTCCGCCAAAGGTAACCATTCGCTCCAATCCTCCTGCAAAGTTGAAATATAACAGCGGAGATACTGTTCCAAGGTCTGATTGAGTCTTTCTGTTAACCCATTAGATTGTGGATGAAAGGCTGTTGAGAATCTGAGAGAAATGTTCAATTTATTGCATAAATATCTCCAGAATTTTGACCTGAATTGGGATCCACGATCCGTAACTATAGAGAGAGGCAATCTGTGTAACTTGACAATATGTGTAAAAAAAACCTTTGCTGTGGTGGAAGCAGTGGGTATCCGTCGTAATGGGATAAAATGAGCCAATTTAGAGAGGTGGTCAACAACTACCAAGATTGTAGTATAATTGTTAGAGATGGGTAGGTCAACGATAAAATCCATTGATAACATATCCCAGGGTCTCTCTGGAATGGGTAGAGGTTGTAATAGTCCGAATGGTTTATTATGTCCCTTTTTCTTTGTGACACAAATATGACATTTGTTAATGTATTCTTGTATGGTTTTAGTCATATTTGGCCACCAGTAATTCCTACTTATAAGTTCGTTTGTCTTTTGTATTCCGAAATGTCCTGCTAGAGGTAAGTCATGGTTTTCTTGTAGGATGGTGTCTCTGAGTGACTAAGGTATATATATGAGGTTTTTATAATGATATAATCCAGTAACTGAATCATGATAACAGACTGAAGGAATTTCAGTGTCTGACTGTTGAGCTCGTAGTATATCAGCTTGGATTGTGGTTAAAGATGCTAAGAGTTTGTAAGGTGGTATTATATATGACTTCTCTTCACCTTCTGTTGGTACGTTAAATGACCTTGACAATGCATCTGCCTTAGAGTTTTTTGTTCCTGGGATGTAAGTTAGCTCAAAATTGAAACAGTCCAGGAACAAAGTCCATCTTACTTGTCGTGAAGACAAGGTTTTGTTTTTCTTTAAGTATTGGAGGTTTTTATGGTCTGTAAAGACTTGAAAAGGTGTAGTTGTTCCTTCCAATAAATGTCTCCAGTGTTCCATGGCCGACTTCATTGCAAGCAATTCTTTATCTCCAACCGAATAGTTCCTCTCAGCAGGTGTTAATCTTCTGGAATAATATCCCACTGGATGGAGTAATGAAGATTCCTTATCAGGTTGGGATAAGATTGCGCCAATTCCTACGTTGGAAGCATCAACCTCAAGAGTATATGGTAATTCCGGATCTGGAAGGTGTAAGATTGGGGCTGTTGAAAATAATTCTTTAAGGTGATGAAAAGCTTGATTTGATTCTTTATCCCATATGAATTTCTGTTTTCCTGTTAAACGAGTTAATGGTTGAACTACAGAAGAAAAGTGGTTTATAAATTTTCTATAAAAGTTGGTGAATCCCAAAAATCTTTGTAGTGATTTAATGGAAGTGGGAGTTGACCAATCACGAATTGCAGAGAGTTTTTCAGGATCCATTTGAATCCCATCAGGGGGTATAATGTAGCCGAGGAATTTAACCCCTTAATGACCACAATGTACCCTGTATGTCACTGGTCGTTAAGGGTTTTTTCAGGACATAATAGCGCAAGTCTAGCAAGAACACGCTATTAATGCCCTCCCTCCAGCAGGCTTTATGGAATAGAGCAGTCTCAACGCTGGTGGCAAGACCGCGCTATAAAACAATCAAGTCCCAAAAAAAGGCCAGCGACATACAGGGTACGTCGCTGGTCCTTAAGGGGTTAATGGTAGTTTTATGGAAGCTACATTTTTCCATCTTAGCATATAACTTATGATCCCTTAAAGTGGCTAAGACCCATCTTACATGCCTGGTGTGTTCTTTTAGATTTTTTGAATATATTAGTATATCGTCTAAATATACAATTACACATACATCCATAAGTTCTTTGAAGATTTCATTAATGAAATATTGAAATGCTGCGGGAGCATTAGTCAAGCCAAATGGCATAACGTTGTATTGATATAAACCATACCGGGTTCTAAAAGCTGTCTTCCACTCATGACCAGATTTAATTCGAATTAAGTTGTAGGCCGCCTTGAGATCCAACTTGGTATAAATAGATGTCCCATGGAGACGTTCAAGTAATTCTGGTATGAGTGGAAGGGGGTATTTATTTTTTATTGTAACAGAATTCAGAGCCCGGTAATCTATTATTGGAAGGAGACTGCCATCTTTATTGGTAACAAAGAATATGGCAGAGGCTATTGGTGAGGATGAGGGGGTTATAAAACCTTTTCTGAGATTCTTGTCAAGATAATCCCTTAAATGTTTTAGTTCTTTCTGTGATAACGGAAATAATCTTCCAGAAGGAATTTCAACCCCAGGTTTTGTTTCTATGGGGCAATCAAAATGTCTATTGGGAGGTAATGACTCAGCTTCTTTTAAATTAAATACATCAGCAAAATCTCTATAGTCATCTGGTAAGTGAGGTTCAATGTGTCTAATAGAGACATATGGAAAACATGTCTCAGTACAATACTTAGAAGGGAAAGTAATTTCATTGTTTAACCAATCTATCAAAGGATTATGTTTTTTAAGCCAGGGGTATCCTAAGATTACTGGATGTAATGAACTAGAGATTATGTCATAGGAAATAAACTCTTTGTGTCCAGAGTTAGTGATAGTTAATATGGGTATGGTGTGATGCGTTATCGGCCCTTTTAAATATTGTGACCCATCAATTACACGCACATACAGAGGGGTTGCTTTTAACACACTTGGAATTTTATTTTGTTTAACAATTAACTCATCAATGAATATCCCGTTGGCTCCTGAATCAAGTATGGCTTCGCTCTGGACCTGGTTGCAATCCCACTGTAAAGATAAGTTAAGTGACATGTAAGTATTAGTATTTTTTGACTGATGTTTGCAAACGTAATCTGACTTACCCTTTCTTTGACGTGTAAGTATGGGACAGTTTGCAACATCATGTTCTTTGCTGGCACAGTACAGACACAAGTTAGCTAGGCGCCTTCTTAATTTTTCCTCTTGACTCAAGGGTCCTCGTATTGCACCAATTTCCATGGGGACTGGTTGAGACGATGCTTTGTCCAGGGATGTATGGTATTGTTTTTTAATTGGGAATTCATATAATTGTCTTTCGGACTTTCTCTCTCTATGTCTTCTGTCCATGGAAATGCATAATTTCATAAGCGCCTCCAAGGATTCTGGGTATTCAACTCGTGAGAGTTCGTCCTTTAAATATTCGGACAGTCCCAAGCGGAACTGGTTTTTTAAACTTATAGTGTTCCATTGTGAGTCAGTGGCCCAGAGCTGGAAGTCCGCAATATAGTCTTCCACTGCCCGTTTTCCCTGTTTTAGTGATCTTAATTTTTGTTCTGCAGTGTGCTGTTTATTTACATCCTCATACAGGATTGACATGGTATGGAAAAAAATTTCAATCGAATTTAAGATTGGGTCATCCAACTCAAAGAACCTGTCTGCCCATGCTCTGGGCTCCCCAGTAAGAAAAGAAATAGCAGTGCATACTTTTATTTTATCTGTACGGTATGTTTTAGGCTTTAATGAAAACATTAACATACAGGCATTTTTATATTCTCTGAACTTGGTTCGATCACCACTAAAAGGAATAGGAGGGTTAACCTGTGGTTCTGGGAACTCACTGGTCTTTTGTGCAACAAAATCATTAAGCAGTTTTTTTAATGTATTATTCTCATTAGTGAGATCTCTTAGTCCTTGTGCAAGAATCTCCACCTTCTGATTTAAAGATGTTATTTGATTGGACATTTCCAGTGGGTCCATTATACCAGAGGTGTTATTTTACGGGCTTGATTATTCTGTGATAAGTGTACTAACACACCAATCCTTATGTTTAAGGAAAGTCCCCTTATATAGAATGGATTTGTATGCGTGACAACATTACCTAACAAATATGAATAAATGATAGGTACCTCTGTTGCTAGCAAGGTGTTAGGTGCTTTAACCAGATATCTGCACAATATTAACGAGTAGTTAAATTGAGCATTAACTTAACTGAATACACAGCTTAGAAACAGACCGGAAAGTTAGCAGTGTTAGATACATCAATAAAGTTCATCTTTAGCTGTAGATACAATTGATGCGGTCAAATACTGTTATAGAAATACTTGCGATTGTCTTTGGTATGATTAGTTCCTCAGTCAGAGCTTGTTACAGCTGCAGCTCTTAGACGGACTGAATCGGCAGAGCCTGTCAGCGTGAAATGACGTCACCCAGCAGCTCTACTTGCAGCGTTGCGGCTCTGAGAATCAAACAGGTAATCCAGACTTAGATTTTCTCAAAGTAAAGTGCTGTTAAGTTTGCGGCAAAATATCAAAAGTTTGATGCTATGACTTTTGTAATCAGAGACACTTCATAGGTTTTGAGCTTTAGAATTTCTGCAAAGGCTTAATATAAAGTTTTAGGAACAAACGATCAAGGGATTCCCTAACACTTCTGAAATAATCAAGCACTGAAGCTTGTGAAAGGGAGTTCCTTTATAGAGAGCTAACAGGGTGGAGTTTCTGAATTAAAGGGACATGCTACTGACAGGATATGACAAAAAGTGCCCCATTCTACTTTCTACCTCTTTATTTCTCTTTCCCCTGACAATGGGCTGTTCCTAATCCAACATTTTTTGTGGCTGAGTATTTAATAAACTGCTGATCTACTGGGATTTTCAGGCACAACCATCTCTAGGGTTTACAGGAAATGGTCCGAAAAAGAGAAAATATCCAGTGAGCGGCAGTTGTGTGGACAAAAATACCTTGTTTATGTCAGAGGTCAAAGGAGAATGGGCAGACTGGTTAGAAATGATAGAAAGGCAACAGTAACTCAAATAACCACTCTTTACAACTATGGTATGCAGAATACCATCTCTGATTGCACAACATATCGAACCTTGAAGCAGATGGGCTACAGCAGCAGAAGACCACACCAGGGGCCACTCCTGTCAGCTAAGAACAGGAAACTGAGGCTACAATTCACACAAGCTCACCAAAATTAGACAATAGAATATTGGAAAAAGGTTGCCTGGTCTGATAAGTCTCGATTTCAGTTTCGACATTCAGATGGTAGGGTCAGAAATTTGCATAAACAGTTCAGGCTGGTGGTAGTGGTCTACTGGTGTGGGGGATATTTTCTTGGCATACTTTGGGCCCCTTAGTACAAACTGAGCATTGTTTAAATGCCACTGCTTACCTGAGTATTGTTGCTGACCATGTCCATCTCTCTATAACTACAGTGTACCCATCTTCTAATGGCTACTTCCAGTAGGATAACGCACCATGTCATAAAGCTCAAATCATCTCAGACTAGTTTCTTGAACATGACAATGAGTTCACTGTAATCAATTGGTCTCAACAATCACCAGATCTCAATCCAATAGAGCACCTTTGGGATGTGTTGGAATGGGAGATTCGCATTGTGAATGTGCAGCCGACAAATCTGCAGCAACTGTGTGATGCTATCATGTCAATATGGACCTAAATCTATGAGGAATATTTCCCACACCATGATGAATCCATGCCACGAAGAATTAAGGCAGTTCTGAAGGCAAACGTGGGTTCAACCCAGTATTAGCAAGGTGAGTATATATATATATATATATATATATATATATATATATATATATATATATATATATATATATATATATATATATATATATATATATATATATATAAAGAGAAATAACAATCCTATTTAGGTGCTGATCAAGGATTACACCAAAATGGAAAAATACAATCTAAAATCCTTAAACATAGTGTTTTCATCTATTAGATAGTGATTGGGCTTGAAAGGTCATGAAAGTAGAGGGTAGTACCACTCAGCTCACAAATATAAGATGTATGACTGACTCAGCACATAGATAGAAAGCTAATAAACAGACATATGGCAGCAATTATTATTATTATCAGTTATTTGTAGAGCGCCAACAGATTCCGCAACACTATAAACATAGGAGTGGTTTACAAGGTAGCATTTATAGGGATCAAATAGGTAGAAGGCCCGGC
This sequence comes from Bombina bombina, assembly GCF_027579735.1. Taxonomy (NCBI): domain Eukaryota; kingdom Metazoa; phylum Chordata; class Amphibia; order Anura; family Bombinatoridae; genus Bombina; species Bombina bombina. The sequence continues at coordinate 764,776,949 of NC_069501.1, forward strand.
CAAGAGTTGCAATGTTGTAGTCAGCTCTTATGAAGGTGATCATAGGCTCACATGCTTACAAAGGGGGTGTCACACTTGGTGTCGGGTCTGAAGAGTGAAGCTCATTTACAGAGGCATAGTCAGCTACAGGCTCTAGTTTATTGAATGGGGCTAACGTAGCTTTCTTACTTTTAGGCATAATGACATAATGACATTTAGGTATTTTTGTGAAATGCTTGTGCAATACCACCCCCTGCACATTTGCAGCCAATCGGATGCTCAGATGCTCAGAAACAACAGCATACGCTGCTTCATACATCTACCCCTGGTCAGAAAACAAGCAAGGTAGAAAATCCAGCAGGTCAGTCCAAAATCAGGCTTCAAGGCAAAAGAGTCACACATAAACAGAATCAGGAACTAGCCAATATCAAAACCAGAAAGTAAACAGCAAAGGTATTCTTCTTCCACAAACAGAGACACAGACTGGGAAAACTCGATGTCAGGGCAAAAACTGATTAGCCAGGCAGGTTTAAATAGTCTGTTGGTAATTGTACATTCCAACAGCTAACAAGAGGTGGAGCCGGAGCCAGAGAGCCTGAGAGAGAAAGCGCAAAAAAAAGGAAAGCATCCACAAATAAAAAGTCCCTGGGATACAACATGAGAGACCAGAGTTCAAGACCCGATGGGGGCATGACAGAGGGTTCAAGGGTATAGCAAAGGAGGAGAGTGACTGGGGTTAGGAAATTTTAGTGTAGGTTGTATGAATCCCTGAAGAGTAGGGGAGAATCTGGTGGAGCAATGCAAAGAGTTCCACTAGATAGGGGCCAGCCTGGAGAAGTCCTGTAGATTGGAATGTGAGGAGGTAACAAAAGAGGAGGAGATTAGGAGGTTATGAGTAGAGTGAAAGGGACAGGAGGAGTATCTGGAGACAGAATCTGAGATATAGGGGAAGCAGAGCAGTTGAGGGCCTTGTATGTCAGAGTGAGAATGTTGTGTTTAATCCTGGAGGCAAGAGGAAGCCAGTGATGTGATTGGCAGAGAGGTGCAACATATAAGGGGTGATGTGTAAGGAAGATGAGCCTGGCAGAGGCATTCATCATAGATTGTAAAGGAGCTAGGTGGCAGCTAGGGAGACCAGAGAGGATGGAGTTGCAGTAATCGAGGCAAAAGGATGATAGAGTGGATTTTACATCTTAGTTGTGTCTTGTGTAAGGAAATGCAATCAAGTTTGCCATTGAAATGAAGATTAAGGGTTAGATTACAAGTGTAGCGCTATCGTTAGCGCAAGGAGCATAAACGCAAATGCGAGATTGGGGTTTTTATTTTGCTCAAATCCAAATTACAATTACTGCAAATTTGTTTGTGCAAACTTGTGGTAATTTCCACCCCCCATATTTTCTATGGGTAGCTGAGTGCGATAATGTGCACTCGTATTACAAATTGAAAGTTTCTCGAACGCAATCGCTTTTATACCTCAAACTTTTTATGCGACCTGAAAGGAGTTTGTCAGGAGGAAACACTAAACTGCAAATTTAACCCCTAAACCGCCACCCCCACATTGCAAACTAACCCTCTTAACTGCTACACCCCCACATTGCAAAGTAAACTTCTACACTATTAACCCCTAAACTGCCACACACCCACACCATCTATACTATAAACCCCTAAACCACCACAATTCCCACTGCACCCACTAACTATCTTTAAAAACATAAAAAATAACCTGAAAAATTTAAAAAATAACCTTATCTTTACAAAAAACCTAACATTACTTAACCCCTTAATGACCAACGATGTACGCCATACGTCCTCAGAAAAAATACAGTTAACACCTGAGGACGTATCGAGGCATCCTGCAATAACAATTTTTACCCCTCCGGTGCAGAAAGAGCCACTCTGTGGCCCTCTCGACATCGATGGCCGCATTCGTTGGTGGGTGGGAGCTGCAGTGGGAGGCGGGTGGGCGGCCATCGATGGTTTCTGAGCCTGAGAGGGGGCGGGATTGGGGGCGGGACAGTCGGGGGCGTGCACGGAAGCGCGCGTGTGCACAGGGGGCGGCGAGCGGGCGCATGCACGAGGAGGGAGCGGGTGGGAACCGCTACATTACAGAAAATAAAAAGTATAAGTGGGAGAAAGGGGGGGGGGGAGGGAATGCCCCAAAAAGTAATCTAAGGGATCTGGGAGGGGGTGGGGGTGGGGGTTGGTCTTGGGGGGGGGAAGCTACACTACAGAAAAAAAATAAAAAAAATAAAAAAGAGATACATTATATTGTAAACTGGGTACTGGCAGACAGCTGCCAATACCCAAGATGGCTGCCAAGAAGGTAGAGGGGGAGGTTAGAGAGCTGTTTGGGAGGGGCAGGGAGGTTGGGGGCTAAGGGGGGATCCTACACAGCAGAATATGTAAATATGCAAAGGGAAAAAAAAGAAGAAGAAAAAAGATGCCTTTTATTTTAGTTATGGCAGACTTTCTGCCAGTACTTAAGATGGCGGGGACAATTGTGGGATGGGAGAGGTAAGAGAGCTGTTTGGGAGGGATCAGGGGGGGTGATGTGTAAGGTGGGGGGCTGTTCTCTACACTAAAGCTAAAATTAACCCTACAAGCTACCTAATTAACCCCTTCACTGCTAGCCATAATACACATGTGATGCGCAGCAGCATTTAGCGGCCTTCTAAATACCAAAAAGCAACGCCAAAGCCATATAAGTTTGCTATTTCTGAACAAAGGGGGTCCCAGTGAAGCATTTACAACCATTTGTGCCATAATTACACAAGCTGTTTGTAAATGATTTCAGTGAGAAACCTAAAATTTGGAAAAATATATTTTTTCTATTTTATCGCATTTGGCGGTGAAATGGTGGTATGAAATATACCAAAATGGAAGTCCAAGTAGGAGCAGCACCACAATGACAGAAGTTCAAAATTGCTTTATTGGGACATCAACAGATACACAGCACGATACAAAGAGGTTATCTTAAGCCACTTATTGAGCAACAGATTAAAGAGATTGGGAATGTATCTAGAACATCTATCTTAAAGGGTGACTATAGCAATAAAAAGAGGGAAGATAAAGATAAGAATAAGCGGATGATTTTTGTATCCCAGTTTAACCCTTTGAGTGACAAAATCACTAAGATCATTAAGAAACACTGGTCTATTTTAAGAGATTTGAACCCCAACATTGTAGAAATTCAGGAGATGCTTATGCCCGCCTACCGGCGGTGTAAAAACATAAAAGATTTTCTTATTAAAGCAGATATTGGGTCCAAAAAGAAAAACACTCAGACCTTTTTATCTGCCCCTAAGGTTGGATGCTTTCCCTGTTTAGGATGCTGTAATTGTAGTAATATCATCAAAGGAGATTGTTTCGTACGTCCCCTAAATGGGAGGAAATTTAAGATTCCAGGCTTTTTTACTTGTAATTCTGAATACATTGTATATCTTATTAAATGCCCATGTTTGAAAATCTATATTGGGGAATCTACAAGAAGGGTTAGATAAAAATCAAATATAAGTTGTTGTAATAGGGAAGCCCCTGTCTCTAATCATTTCTTACAGGCAGGACACAGTGTATCCCAACTTAGGTATCAAGTAATAGAACAAATTAAGAAACCCAGAAGGGGTGGTGACAGACAGAGAATGTTAAAGTGCAGAGAAACATTTTGGATCTACACTACAGTCTCTGGTTCCATTAGGCATGAATAAAGAAATAGATTGGAATGTTACTTTATGATCTTGTATATTTTTGTAAAAAAACAATATTTCTCAAATTGTTGCTCATAACATGAATTAGTAGTTTGTGATACTGTATATAGAATTATTTATCAATGATTTTATTGTATAAAATCTATTTGTATTATTTTTCTAGGTCACTGATTAATAGAAGTGATGGCCTTTTTTACCACTAGATGGAGTTGTGAACTTTTGCAGCTTATTGCTAGTAATGACAAATGTACACCTGTAACAGGTAATAGTCTCCTCCCCATTTGGGTATATATGTGTGTTTGTTAGGCCATGTTTTATCTCACATGATTAAGGTCAGTTAGACAGAAACGTTGTGCTGTGTATCTGTTGATGTCCCAATAAAGCAATTTTGAACTGCTGTCGTTGTGGTGCTGCTCCTACTTTGGACTTACACTTGATTTAAGGTTTGGGCAGAACCTGTGGAACGTGCACCTTTACCTGCAGAATCTATGCTGTGCCTGCTATATCGTTAATATACCAAAATGGGCCTAGATCAATACTTTGGATTGTCTACTAAACTACACTAAAGCGAAAACTACCCTAAAAAGCTCCCTACATGCTCCATAATTAACCCCTTCACTGCTGGGCATAATACACATGTGGTGCACAATGGCATTTAGCTGCCTTCTAATTACTAAAAAGCAACGCCAAAGCCATATATGTCTGCTATTTCTGAAAAAAGGGGATCCCAGAGAAAAATTTACAACCATGTATGCCATAATTGCAAAAGCTGTTTGTAAATAATTTCAGTGAGAAATCTAAAGTGTGTAAAAAAAATTGTGAAAAAGTGAACGATTTTTTTTATTTGATCGCATTTGGCGGTGAAATGGTGGCATGAAATATACCAAAATTGACCTAGATCAATACTTTGGGATGTCTTCTAAAAATATATATATATACATGTTATGGGATATTCAGGGATTCCTGAAAGATATCAGTGTTCCAATGTAACTAGCGCTAATTTAAAAAAAAAAAGTGGTTTGGAAATAGCAAAGTGCTACTTGTATTTATGGCCCTATAACTTGCAAAAAAAGCAAAGAACATGTAAACATTGGGTATTTCTAAACTCTGGAAAAAATTTAGAAACTATTTAGCATGGGTGTTTTTTGGTGGTTGTAGATGTGTAACAGATTTTGGTGGTCAAAGTTAGAAAAAGTGCGTTTTTTTCCATTTTTTCATCATATTTTATAAAAAAAAATTTATAGTAAATGATAAGATATGATAAAAATAAGGTTATCTTTAGAAAGTCCATTTAATGGCGAGAAAAAAGGTATATAATATGTGTGGGTACAGTAAATGAGTAAGAGGAAAATTACAGCTAAACACAAATACCGCAAAAATGTATAAACAGCCTTGGTCCCAAACGGACACAAAATGGAAAAGTGCTGTGGTCATTAAGGGGTTAAAAAAATTAACATTACAAAAAATTAAAAATTAAAAAACTAACTATACAAAAAAACCTAACATTACAAAAATTAAAAACCCTAATATTACAAAAAATAACAAATTACCAACAATAAATGAAGAGTTATTATATTTATTATAGTATATATTCTATACTAACCCCACACTAAAAAAACACCCCAAAATATAAAAACCTATTCTAACTTTAAACTACAAATATAGCCCTTGAAAGGGCCTTTTTGTAGGGCATTGCCCTAAAGTGTATCAGCTCTTTTTCTTAAAAATAAACACTACAGTATTCTAATATTAACCCCCCACCCCCCAAAAAAGAAAGTCTATTTAAAAAAAAAAAGCTAATCTAAAAATTGCCCTGAAAAGCGCATTTGGCTGGGCATTGCCCTTAAAAGCTATTTTGCTGCCCAGAAAATAAAAACCTTATAAAAAAAAAACCCACCCAAAAAAACCTAACACTAAACCCCGAAGATGGTACTCGCCAATGATGAATACGGGCGGCGGTGCTCCATCTTCATCCCGGCGGCTCTCTATTTTCTTCCCAGCAGCCCTTCATATTCTTATCTTCATTGCAGTGATGGCAGCAGTCTTCATCCATCTCCTGATCTTCAATACAGATGGTGACCGCATGAAGAGGACCTTCATGCGGTCACCAGCCTCACAATGAGTTTTGAATGTGAGTTACCCCATTTATATAGGGGTACCCTTGCATTGGTATTGGATGATTTTCATGTTCAAATTTAAATCAGCCAATAGAATTAAAACTTTTTTTATATTGGCTAATTTTAATTTGAACAGGAAAATCAGCCAATAGGAATGCAAGGATACTCCAATATAAAAATTCAGTGTGTGGCTCAGCTCCGCATGTAGAGGACATCTGTGTTGAAGATCAGAAGATTGATGAAGACCTCTGCCGCTGCCATCCCGATGAAGATAACAAGATGGAGCGCCACCATGATGAAGATGGAGCACTGCCGTCATCATCTGGTGAGTACCACCTTCATGGTTTAGTGTTGTCTTTTTTGGGTGTTCTTTTTTTTAGATTAGGGTTTTTTGTTTTCTTTTTCTGTGCAGCAAAAGAGTTTAATGTCCTTTTAATGGCAATGCCCAGCCTATTGCCCTTTTCAGTGCATGTTTTAGAGTAGGTTTTTTTAGATATAATTTTTTTGAGTGGGGTGGGGGGGTTAATGTTCGAGGGCTTTACACTGTGTGCAGAATTATTAGGCAAATGAGTATTTTGACCACATCATCCTCTTTATGCATGTTGTCTTACTCCAAGCTGTATAGGCTCGAAAGCCTACTACCAATTAAGCATATTAGGTGATGTGCATCTCTGTAATGAGAAGGGGTGTGGTCTAATGACATCAACACCCTATATCAGGTGTGCATAATTATTAGGCAACTTCCTTTCCTTTGGCAAAATGGGTCAAAAGAAGGACTTGACAGGCTCAGAAAAGTCAAAAATAGTGAGATATCTTGCAGAGGGATGCAGCACTCTTAAAATTGCAAAGCTTCTGAAGTGTGATCATCGAACAATCAAGCGTTTCATTCAAAATAGTCAACAGGGTCGCAAGAAGCGTGTTGAAAAACCAAGGCGCAAAATAACTGCCCATGAACTGAGAAAAGTCAAGCGTGCAACTGCCAAGATGCCACTTGCCACCAGTTTGGCCATATTTCAGAGCTGCAACATCACTGGAGTGCCCAAAAGCACAAGGTGTGCAATACTCAGAGACATGGCCAAGGTAAGAAAGGCTGAAAGACGACCACCACTGAACAAGACACACAAGCTGAAACGTCAAGACTGGGCCAAGAAATATCTCAAGACTGATTTTTCTAAGGTTTTATGGACTGATGAAATGAGAGTGAGTCTTGATGGGCCAGATGGATGGGCCCGTGGCTGGATTGGTAAAGGGCAGAGAGCTCCAGTCCGACTCAGACGCCAGCAAGGTGGAGCTGCTGGTTTGGGCTGGTATCATCAAAGATGATCTTGTGGGGCCTTTTCGGGTTGAGGATGGAGTCAAGCTCAACTCCCAGTCCTACTGCCAGTTTCTGGTAGACACCTTCTTCAAGCAGTGGTACAGGAAGAAGTCTGCATCCTTCAAGAAAAACATGATTTTCATGCAGGACAATGCTCCATCACACGCGTCCAAGTACTCCAAGTACGTGGCTGGCAAGAAAGGGTATAAAAGAAGAAAATCTAATGACATGGCCTCCTTGTTCACCTAATCTGAACCCCATTGAGAACCTGTGGTCCATCATCAAATGTGAGATTTACAAGGAGGGAAAACAGTACACCTCTCTGAACAGTGTCTGGGAGGCTGTGGTTGCTGCTGCACGCAATGTTGATGGTGAACAGATCAAAACACTGACAGAATCCATGGATGGCAGGCTTTTGAGTGTCCTTGCAAAGAAAGGTGGCTATATTGGTCACTGATTTGTTTTTGTTTTGTTTTTGAATGTCAGAAATGTATATTTGTGATTAATGTTGAGATGTTATATTGGTTTCACTGGTAAAAATATATAATTGAAATGGGTATATATTTGTTTTTTGTTAAGTTGCCTAATAATTATGCACAGTAATAGTCACCTGCACACACAGATATCCCCCTAAAATAGCTATAACTAAAAACAAACTAAAAACTACTTCCAAAACTATTCAGCTTTGATATTAATGAGTTTTTTGGGTTCATTGAGAACATGGTTGTTGTTCAATAATAAAATTAATCCTCAAAAGTACAACTTGCCTAATAATTCTGCACTCCCTGTATTTGCAGTTTAGTGTAAGAATTGTTTCTTTTTTTTGGGATGGCAGGTTTTTTTTTTAGTAGGGTTTTAGAACAGGCATAACTTTTTATATTTGGCAATTTGTTATTCTTTGTAATGTTAGTTTTTTATTTTTTGTAATGTTAGTTTATTTTTATTTTTTGTAATGTTAGTTTTTTTAAGTAATGTCTATTTGTGTTATCACAGGGGGTGTTAGGTTAGGGTGTTTAGATGTGGGGGTGGAGGTTTTGGGGTTAATAGTGTAGAATTTAACTTTGCGATGTAGGAGGTGATGGTTTAGGGGTTAATAGTGTAGTAGGGGACTTTGTGGTGGGCTATGTGGAGGTTTAGGGCTTATTATGGTGATTCAGGTTAGCATGTGAGTATGGTTGTTAGTTTTTTTCTGCTTTTCTGCTCTATTGCTCGCTTGACTGTGGGGAATACATTATCGCGCATGCGATATTCTATCTGCACTAAAAGTAAACTGTTTGCGCTTGTTGGATTACTTCGCAAGTGATAGCTTTTTTCTTTCATCTTGTAATACTAGCACAAACTGATGAGCACTCCACTCATTATCTGGCCCTAAAAGTCCCATATATCTCTAATCATGTACTGTTACTCATAAACTAAAGAGAAAGATATTTGCTTGGCATATTGATCAGACTCTTACTGTATAGGTTTATGAGTCAATGCAAAAAGGTGGACAGTTATTTCTATATTTACCCCACTCCATCTCTAGATGGTAGCATCTCTGGAAGTATATACAGGGGTTCCAGTAAGATATACCATCTATTTCCAGTGTTTTTTTATTGTTTGATGAATCTCCAATGTTTTTTTTTTTTTTTTTTTTTTTTAAATAAACTTTTATTTGGGATTTGGAAACAGTACAAGGTGGCAAACTGCCCATAAACAACAATATGCAAGTACCCATGTCCCCACCAGGCAAGAGTGTCCATTGGAAAGGTCCGTAGTTATTGTCTATCCCATACATTCTGGAATGAACCAGGCTTGGAGTCCACAGCCACTGGGACCATGGGCAAGTTTAGATAAAAGAGGGGGGCCAATGGCCTCTCTTACTGCTGAAAAAAAAGAGTTCTCTCCGGGCATCACCACCTGCATTTATAATTATTCTGAGGGTGAACTTTTACCAAGATCCGTATACAAAACATTTATGAACAGTGTATAGTAACTAACATATTCAAACAATACCTTGTTATTTCTTGCAGCCAATACAGACTAATATTTCAATGATAAGGGGAGGATTAGAAAGAGGAAGGGGGGGAGGGGGATTGGGTGGTCTAGTCGGTCTGTGTGGGGGTGGTATTCGCATTTTCCCTAGATCTACCGGACAGAGACTCCCAATAGAACTGGACTTCATGGAAGAAGGCCATGTTGCCCCTACTATAGAAGGAATATTCTTCCGCTGACATAAGTTCAGAAGTGTGGAGAACCCACTCCTGTACTGTGGGGATGTTAGCCGTCTTCCATTTTCGGGCTATGAGTGCCTTTGCGCTATTTAGGCCTATTTGCAACACTTTCCATCTAAATTTGCACACTTTATCCTGTTTAAAATTTAGCAGCGCTATTAGGGGAGATAGGTTAAATGATGTAACCATGAGATTTGCAAAAGTTGCCTCTACTTCCTTCCAGAAAGGAAGTAGCAAGTGGCAGTGCCACCAAATGTGTAGCATCGTACCTGCACCCCCACAACCTCTCTAGCAGGTAGCTCCCACTCCCAGGTAAATTAGCTTAATTCTTTCGGGGGTTAGGTACCCTCGGAATAGGACCTTATGATTCAGTTCTAAAATTCTGGCCAGGGACGAAGATTTGGACGTCTGCAGGAGAACATTCTGCCACCATTCTTCAGGGATTTCCATTCCCAGTTCTGTTTGCCAGTGTATCTTATGGGACGGGGATGGCGGTGCGATGGCAGTGTCCAGCATTTTCTTAATTATTGATAGGGAGCCCCAGGGCAAGATACCCGAGAGGCATAGTTTCTCAAAGCATGTTAAATCCCTAAGTAGGCTATCTTTATGAGGTGAGATTTGTAACAGGTAGGACAGCTGGACATACTTAAGTAGTGATGTTGCGAACCTAAAAATTTAGGTTCGCAAACGGCGGACTCGAACTTCCGGAAATGTTCGCGAACCGGCGAACCAGGCGAACCGCCATTGACTTCAATAGGCAGGCGAACTTTAAAACCCACAAGGACTCTTTATGGCCACAATAGTGATGGAAAAGTTGTTTCAAGGGGACTAACACCTGGACTGTGGCATGCCGGAGGGGGATCCATAGCAAAACTCCCACGGAAAATTACATAGTTGATGCAGAGTCTGGTTTTAACCCATAAAGGGCCTAAATCACCTAACATTCCTAAATTGTTTGGAATAACGTGCTTTAAAACATCAGGTATGATGTTGTATCGATCAGGTAGTGTAAGGGTTACGCCCGCTTCACAGTGATAGACCAAACTCCCCGTGTAACGCACCGCAAACAACTGCAAACAGTCCATTTGCACAACCATGAGATAGATAGATTTGATAGATAGATACATTGAAGGCAACTTCAATTAGATTACACTAGCAGACTGATGTTTCACAGTCAAAAAAAATATTTTTTAAAAATATTTACACTACTGTTATAACAAATATGATTGGTGGCACTAGTTGGCAAGTGGGCCTGGCACACACGCTGGGAGGAAGGCAACTGCAATTAGATTACACTAGATGACCGATGTTTCTCAGTCAAAAAAGTTTTTATTTCAAATATTTACAATACTGTTATAACAAATATGATTGGTGGCACTAGTTGGCAAGTGGGCCTGGCACACACGCTGGCAGGCAGGCAACTGCAATTCAATGGCACTAGCAGACTGATGATTCACAGTCAAAAAAGTTTTTATTTAAAATATTTACACTACTGTTATAACAAATATAATTTGTGGCACTAGTTGCAAAGTGGGCCTGGCACACACGCTGGCAGACAGGCAATTGCAATTAAATAACAATAGCAGACTGATGTAAAAGTTTTTTAAAAAAAAAAGTTACACTAATGTTACAACAGATAGGAGTGATGGCACTCAGGATAGAACTAGGCACAGTATGTGCTGGCAGCCTGACACACAGGCTGGCACTAGTGGCAGGCTGGCCTGGCAACTAAAATTAAATAAAACTAGAAAACTGATGTAAAAGTTTTTTTTTACAAAATTTAAATTAATGTTACACCAGATAGGAGTGGTGGACTGGCACTGAGGATGGAAGTAGGCACAGTATATGCTGGCAGCCTGACACACAGGCTGGCACTAATGGCAGCCAGGCTGGCCTGGCAACTAAAATTAAATAACGCTAGAAGAGGACTGATGTAAAAAAAAAATTACACTAATGTTACCCCAGATATAAGTGGTGGAAAAAAGAGCTATTAATCACACTATATGATGTGGGCCTGACACACAGGCCTGATGGAAAATGAAATTAGATTACACTAGCAAAATTATTTAAAAGTTTTTTTTTTTAAATTTACAATAATGTTAAGCAGATATAAGTGGTGGCTGGCACAGCAATTAACCACAGTATATGCTGTGTAAGCCTGACACACAGGCCTGATAGAAAATGAAATTATGTTACACTAGCAAAATGATTTAAAAGTTTTTTTTTTTTTAATTTACAATAATGTTAAGCAGATATGAGTGGTGGCTGCTGGCACAGCAATTAACCACAGTATATGCTGTGTAAGCCTGACACACAGGCCTGATAGAAAATGAAATTAGATTACACTAGCAAAATGATTTAAAAGTTTTGTTGTTTAAATTTACACTAATGTTAAGCAGATATCAGTGGTGGCACTAATCATAGTATATGCTGTGAGCCTCACACACAGGCTGAAAGCCAGGCAAATGCAAATAAAATTTACAAATAATAATAAAAAAAAAAACGACTGAAGTTCTAGCCCTAAAAAGGGCTTTTTGGGGTGCTGTCCTTACAGCAGAGATTAGATGAGTCCTTCAGGACTGTAGTGGACACTAAATACACTAGCCTAGCTATTTCCCTATAATGTCAGCAGCAGCAACACTAAACCTCCTATCACTAAGAAAGTAATGAATCTAAAATGGCTGCTGCCCAGGAGCTGGGAGGGTCTGTGAGGGAGTGTCTGCTGCTTTTTGGCTCAAATGTGTCTGAAGGCTGTGAGATACAGGGTCAAAGTTTCCTCAATGATGGCGAATAGGGGGCGGATCAACATCGCATATGTTCGCCTGCAACGGCGAACGCGAACAAGCTATGTTCGCCGGGAACTGTTCTCCGGCGAACTGTTCGCGATATCACTATACTTAAGCCATGAGGAGAAGCTCCCCCCAGCTGCTTCAGCCAATTGTGAGCGGGACTTTAGTGTGTGGTTTGAGGTCAAGTTGGTGAACGGTGTTGTATTTGCTATATCCCTAGAATACGTCCTCTCCGCCAACATGCCGCCCAGAAATTCAGCGTTATATGATATTGGTGACATTGAGGACACAGGGGAAGAAATCCCCTTCACCTTGGTTCTGGTTTCGTCCCAAACCTTGAAAAGGTGGGCATATAGCAGCGATGATCTGCCAAGAGGCAGTCTAGATGTGTGTTTAATCCAGCTAAGGGGGCCAACTGTGGGCGATTTCAGGATAAAGGAGTCTATGGCCTAGATTTGAAGTTCGGCGGTAAAAGGGCTGTTAACGCTCCGCGGGCTTTTTTCTGGCCGCACCATAAATTTAACTCTGGTATCGAGAGTTAAAACAAATGCTGCGTTAGGCTCCAAAAAAGGAGCGTAGAGCATTTTTACCGCAAATGCAACTCTTGATACCAGAGTTGCTTACGGACGCGGCCGGCCTCAAAAACGTGCTCGTGCACGATTCTCCCATAGGAAACAATGGGACTGTTTGAGCTGAAAAAAAACCTAACACCTGCAAAAAAGCAGCGTTCAGCTCCTAACGCAGCCCCATTGTTTCCTATGGGGAAACACTTCCTACGTCTGCACCTAACACTCTAACATGTACCCCGAGTCTAAACACCCCTAACCTTACACTTATTAACCCCTAATCTGCCGCCCCCGCTATCGCTGACCCCTGCATTACACTTTTAACCCCTAATCTGCCGCTCCGTAAAACGCTGCCACCTACGTTATCCCTATTTACCCCTAATCTGCTGCCCTAACATCGCCGACCCCTATGTTATATTTATTAACCCCTAATCTGCCCCCCACAACGTCGCCGACACCTACCTACACTTATTAACCCCTAATCTGCCGACCGGACCTGAGCGCTACTATAATAAAGTTATTAACCCCTAATCCGCCTCACTAACCCTATCATAAATAGTATTAACCCCTAATCTGCCCTCCCTAACATCGCCGACACCTACCTTCAATTATTAACCCCTAAACTTCCGATCGGAGCTCACCGCTATTCTAATAAATGGATTAACCCCTAAAGCTAAGTCTAACCCTAACACTAACACCCCCCTAAGTTAAATATAATTTTTATCTAACAAAATAAATTAACTCTTATTAAATAAATGATTCCTATTTAAAGCTAAATACTTACCTGTAAAATAAATCCTAATATAGCTACAATATAAATTATAATTATATTATAGCTATTTTAGGATTAATATTTATTTTACAGGCAACTTTGTAATTATTTTAACCAGGTACAATAGCTATTAAATAGTTAAGAACTATTTAAAATTTACCAATCAGATTGAGCTCGCATTCTATTGGCTGATCGGAACAGCCAATAGAATGCGAGCTCAATCTGATTGGCTGATTGGATCAGCCAATCGGATTGAACTTGATTCTGATTGGCTGATTCCATCAGCCAATCAGAATATTCCTACCTTAATTCCGATTGGCTGATAGAATCCTATCAGCCAATCGGAATTCGAGGGACGCCATCTTGGATGACGTCCCTTAAAGGAACCGTCATTAGTCGGGAGACATCGGAAGAAGAGGATGGATCCGCGTCGCCTGCTTCAAGATGGACCCGCTCCGCACCGGATGGAAGAAGATCGAAGATGCCGCTTGGAGAAGATGTTTGCCGGTCCGGATGTCCTCTTCTTGCCGGATAGGAGGAAGACTTTGGAGCACCGGATTATGGATCGCCAACCCCCGCTTGGGTTGGATGAAGATCTTGGAGCCAGGACGGATCGGTGATACCTGGATGGTGAAGACAAGGTAGGAAGATCTTCAGGGGATTAGTGTTAGGTTTATTTAAGGGGGGTTTGGGTTAGATTAGGGGTATGTGGGTGGTGGGTTGTAATGTTGGGGGGGGTATTGTATGTTTTTTTTTACAGGCAAAAGAGCTGATTTTCTTGGGGCATGCCCCGCAAAGGGCCCTGTTCAGGGCTGGTAAGGTAAAAGAGCTTGTAACTTTTTTAATTTAGAATAGGGTAGGGAATTTTTTATTTTGGGGGGCTTTGTTATTTTATTAGGGGGCTTAGAGTAGGTGTAATTAGTTTAAAATTGTTGTAATATTTTTCTTATGTTTGTAAATATTTTTTTATTTTCTGTAACTTAGTTCTTTTTTATTTTTTGTACTTTAGCTAGTTTATTTAATTGTATTTATTTGTAGGAATTGTGTTTAATTAATTTATTGATAGTGTAGTGTTAGGTTAATTGTAGGTAATTGTAGGTAGTTTATTTAATTATTTTATTGATAGGGTAGTGTTAGGTTTAATTATAACTTAGGTTAGGATTTATTTTACAGGTAAATTTGTTATTATTTTAACTAGGTAACTATTAAATAGTTCTTAACTATTTAATAGCTATTGTACCTGGTTAAAATAATTACAAAGTTGCCTGTAAAATAAATATTAATCCTAAAATAGCTATAATATAATTATAATTTATATTGTAGCTATATTAGGATTTATTTTACAGGTAAGTATTTAGCTTTAAATAGAAATAAGTTATTTAATAAGAGTTAATTTATTTCGTTAGATAAAAATTATTTTTAACTTAGGGGGGTGTTAGTGTTAGGGTTAGACTTAGCTTTAGGGGTTAATACATTTATTAGAATAGCGGTGAGCTCCGGTCGGCAGATTAGGGGTTAATAATTGAAGGTAGGTGTCGGCGATGTTAGGGAGGGCAGATTAGGGGTTAATACTATTTATGATAGGGTTAGTGAGGCGGATTAGGGGTTAATACATTTATTATAGTAGCGCTCAGGTCCGCTCGGCAGATTAGGGGTTAATAAGTGTAGGCAGCTGTCGGCGACGTTGAGGGGGGCAGATTAGGGGTTAATAAATATAATATAGGGGTTGGCGATGTTAGGGGCAGCAGATTAGGGGTACATAAATATAACGTAGGTGGCGGTCGGCAGATTAGGGGTTAAAAATTTTAATCGAGTGGCGGCGGTGTGGGGGGACCTCGGTTTAGGGGTACATAGGTAGTTTATGGGTGTTAGTGTACTTTAGGGTACAGTAGTTAAGAGCTTTATGAACCGGCGTTAGCCAGAAAGCTCTTAACTCCTGCTATTTTCAGGCGGCTGGAATTTTGTCGTTAGAGCTCTAACGCTCACTTCAGAAACGACTCTAAATACCAGCGTTAGAAAGATCCCATTGAAAAGATAGGCTACGCAAATGGCGTAGGGGGATCTGCGGTATGGAAAAGTCGCGGCTGTAAAGTGAGCGTTAGACCCTTTCATGACTGACTCCAAATACCAGCGGGCGGCCAAAACCAGCGTTAGGAGCCTCTAACGCTGGTTTTGACGGCTACCGCCGAACTCCAAATCTAGGCCTATGGATGCCCATGCCTTAGTGTTAGTATGATTATGCCACTCAACCACCCTCTGCATTACCACCGCTCTATAATATTGTACCACTGAGGGCACTCCCCCAGCGGTAGCATCATGACCTTTCTGCTGATCCGTGGCTTAATGTGACCCAAATGAATGAGTTTATCATTGACTGCATTTGATGTATAAATGTGTTGGGTAGGGAGATCGGGACCGTCTGTAGTACATAGAGTATCCATGGGAGGACTGTCACCTTGACCGCTTGAATGCGGCCCCATCAAGAGAGTGGTTTATCTTGCCAGTTATCGAGCTCCTACTTTAGCTTGTGCAACAGAGGGATGTAGTTATGTTTAAATAACTTACTGCTGGATGGGGTTATGTATATTCCCAGGTATTTAAGTTTATCATGGTTTAATCTATATTGGCAGCGTTTTCGTAGGGTTTCAAATTGTTGTTTGTTCATGTTGATGTTTAGCATCTCTGATTTTTGTGCATTAATGAGAAAGTTAGAGTGAGCACTAAATCTGTCAAATTCTTCTAATAGGTAGTTAAGAGAGGTGTTTGGGAAGGTTAGAAGGATTAGATCGTCATCAGCATATGAGTTGGGGCCAAGTTTGAGACCTGTGATTTTCGAGTTGTTTCTAATGTGAGAGGCCAATACCTCCATTGAGATTACAAAGAGCAACGGGGACAAGGGGCACCCCTGCCTGGTTCCGTTACTTATGGCAAAGTTGTCTGAAAGTGTACCATTAGCCTTGACTCTTGCTGATGGATGGGAATATAAGCTGAGGATTCTGCGGATCATGGCATCACCTATACCAAAGGCGGACATACAAGAATTAAGGAATTGTCAGTCCAGCCGGTCGAAGGCTTTCTCAGCATCTGTTGATATTAAAATCGATGGGGTTTTCGACCGGCTGGCCTGTTCTACTAAATGGATAACCCTAATGGTATTATCACGTGCTTCCCTCCCAGGGATGAACCTTGTTTGGTCTACATGGACAATTTGAGGGAGGATAGAATTAAGTCGTGTCGCTAAAATTTTGGCGTATATTTTGATATCAGAGTTGAGTAACGATATGGGTCTGTAATTCTTTACCTTTTTGGAGTCTCTGTCCGCCTTCGGCAGTACAATGATTTGGGCCTCTAGGGCATTTTTTGACCATGAACCTGAGTTATCTATTGATGTAAACAGTGAGGTTAGGTGTGGTGCTAATATTTGTCTATATTGTTTATAATAGGTATTAGTAAACCCATCAGGCCCTGGGCTCTTATGTGGGGGAAGTGTTTTTATTGCTAGCAGTACTTCACTGATAGTGATTGGGGCTTCTAGTTTTTCAGTTACGCCTGCAGGGAGAGTCGGTAGTCCAGCCTCTGCTATATATTGTTCCCGTGTGCCAGGCATTGACGCCATCGGAGGGTTTGGTAAATTATATAGGTTACTATAAAAAGTCTGGAATTGGTCTACAATTTGGTGGCTACTAATAACCTGTCGTCCGGAAGTGTCTATTAAACTATGTATATATGACTTAAGCTTTTGCTCTCTAAGGGTCCTTGCTAGGGAGGGTCCTATTTTATTCGAGTTAGCTAAAAATGTTTTTCTTAGGTGCAGCGCTTTGGTCTGTGCCTCCTTATAAATTAAACTATTTAATTTATTTCTCGCCTGTCGTAATTCGTCAGACAGAGCTTTGTCCCATGGGGCCGCCTTGTGTTGCATTTCTATGTGGCGAATAGCTTGTAGCAATGTATTGTAGGCTTCCGGGTATTGTTTGGTCAACCGTGCTTTGTTTTTAATCATCTCACCCCTGATTACACACTTATGGGCCTCCCACACTATGTGTGGCGAAACATCAGGTTTGTTGTTAAAATCAAAATACTCTTTCAGTGTTTTCGATACTTGCGTGGAAAACCCAGGGTTTTTCAGTAAGGACTCATCCAACCTCCACACAAAGGGGGATAGGGGTTTGTCTGACCAGTTCAGGGTGAGAGACACCATACTGTGGTCCAACCAACTGGTTGGTTCTATATCAGTTTCCCCTACCAGACTATAAGTGAGTTGATCTACGAAAATGTAGTCAATGCGCGAGTAACATTTGTGTGGGTTGGAGAAGAAAGTGTAGTTTCGCTGACCTGGGTGTTTCGCTCGCCATGCATCAAGCAAAGTAAGCCTATGTGTGGTCATGCTAATATCCTGCAGGGTTTTGATGGGCACACTGCCCCGGCCTAGGGAGCAATCTAGATTAGGTTCTAGCACTATATTTAAGTCCCCTGCCATCACTAGGGAGACTTTCTGAGCTGGAAGGATTTTATTCGAGATCCTTTTAAAAAACTAAGCTTGTTTAGAGTTTGGGGCATAAAAATTAACTAATGTTATGGGCCTGTTATATAGGAGACCCGTGATAATGATCCATCTACCCCCTACATCTGATTCCATATTAGATAACTGAAATGGGAGTGACCTGTGAAACATAACTTCCACCCCTCTGGTCTTGCCCGTGTGTGAAGCAAAATATGCGGTAGGGTAGTCCCTATTAGAAAATTTGGGTGCATTATCTATTGGAAAGTGGGTCTCTTGAACAAAGACCACATCTGCCTTAGCTCTCTTGAAACAGGCCAGGGCAACTGATCTTTTTGTGGGCGAATTCAGGCCCCTAACATTCTGGGTAATACTATTTATGGTATGCGTTCCTACTCGGGGAGGATTCTGCACTTCTAGAGGGGCCATTTTACTGTGTTATTAGTAGGAAGCAAGCGCACAGTGTGTGACTTATGCAGGTTCCCTGTAGTGTGGACGCAGAGGGGGCTATATCCAGCCATAAGTGTAACTATTACCTGAAGCTGGAACATCATGTGCTGTAGACAGATCCGACCAGACCGGGGACGGAAGAGGGGGGGGGGAGGGAAGGTGTGTTTTGACATAGGCTGCAATACTTACAGAATATCTGAAAAGAGAAAAAACAGGTATGAACAAGAAAACATACAAAAAACATAACCTACAAACTAAACACAAACTAGAACAGAAAACATATACTTCTGTAGGTGGCTGTGGGGGGTAAAAGTAATTGCTACAACTCATGGTAGCAGGTCGGCTATTAAGCTAACATCTTAGATAAATGTTGTGCTGGGTCACCGACAAGAACAAAATAACCAGGTGAACATTTAAGCTATATACTAATATAGTGGTTTGGCACCGCATAGTTTGTATACAAGGTTGAACATTCTATTTAAACCGTTAAGCATAATATTGTACAGTGAGTGTACCAAGGTCACAGATGCTATAGTACTGGCCCCCTGACACAATTGAGAGCTGTCCCTCTTATAAGCATAGTGCTAGAGACAGTAAAAATAGGTTACTTAACATTGCATCGTCCTTGATATCAGGTGATTGCACCCTGACTTTCCAGGGTCTTCATGGCAGACCTATTCTTCTTTCCATGATGGACAGGTATCCAATCTTGCCTTTGTTGCCTTGGGGTGCGTTAGTCTCTTGGAGCTTCCTTTAGGGAGGGAAGGCTTGGTTGCGGTATCTTTAGCGATTTGCAAAAATCTTCAAGGTCCTCCTTTGTTCTGTATGTCACTGTCGTATTATCCTTTATCACCTTCAAGCAAAAGGGGAAACCTCATCTATATGGGATTCCAAGTTCTCTAAGGTGCACAG
Source organism: Bombina bombina (assembly GCF_027579735.1). Classification (NCBI taxonomy): domain Eukaryota; kingdom Metazoa; phylum Chordata; class Amphibia; order Anura; family Bombinatoridae; genus Bombina; species Bombina bombina. The sequence goes on from NC_069501.1 coordinate 764,796,264, forward strand.
TGAGGTATCTGGCTTCCCTCCTTTTAGACAAAGTTAGTTGGCTTAGATCAGCGTACACTTGGATAGCATTCCCGTTGTGTGTTATGGGCGACTTCTTCCTTGCCGCCGACAGGATATTTTCTTTGTCTCTGAAGCTGGTGAATTTTATTATTATATCTCTCGGGGGAGCCGGGTCTTTTGGGGGTGGTCTTAGTGCTCTATGATAGCGATCCAGCGGGTATTCCACTACCTCTGTGTTGCCTAAAAGATCATTGAATAGGGACTGTAGGTAAGGGAGTAACTCTGGTTGTTTAATGTTCTCATTTACAACCCGAATACGGATGTTCTGCCGCCTCCCCCTATTGTCTAGGTCCTCCACCTGGTCTTGTAATTGAGAAATTAAAGTGGAGTGCTGTGAGGATTGCTGAGTTTGAATATCTAGCAATTTAACTGTTTGTTCCACATCTTCCTCTAGCTGTGCAATTTTATTGCCTATTTCATTTATCTCTTTTTTCACTTCAGATAAGCTGGATTTTATCATGGCACTGACTTGTGAGATAAAGTTATTAAAGTCTGCTTTGGACTGCAAGGAATGTTGGTCTGCTTTTGTAAGCATGGTGTCCATTGTGCCCTCAGTGTCTGACTCTGAAGTTAAGGGAGGTACTTTAGCTGTATTGTCTGCTTGCTCATATGTTGCAGCTTCAACTGCTTTAAAGAAATTGTGCACTGTAGGGGTAGACAGGCTGCCAGTTTTAGTTTTATCAGCTCTGGGTACTCTCCTTGCCGACATTTTATATTAGGCTAGCTGTCATATGCTGTAGCATAACAAGTGAGGTGGAAGAGTTTGTGGATATAGTAGAGGGATCTTGTACTGAGATGGAGATTGAGGTCCACACACCTAGGTGATGAATGATCTGTACAATTGGGGATTTACATTTATAAGTCCGGTATTTAATATGCAAGTGTCGCCATTTTTATATACATCCACGTGGGTGAGCGCAATTGAATATCTCCATGCGGGTTATAATGATGGTGATAGTTGTAAAGTGGCCTTAATGTAGCCTTTATGTGGTGTTTTGTGACTACACCATCCACACCGCCATGGTGCTTTGCTATGCTGGGTGTGCTTAGTTTAGTTTAGTCGCCGCAACGGCTGGGCAGCAAGCGAGTGATGGGCCAGGGGCACAGCTCCACTGCGCACTGCTTTATGTTTATTGCTTACCGTCCGTGCGGCTCACAGGCAACGCTCTCTCGAAGTGGAGGTGATCTCTCGGCTCAGCACATCCGCATTCTTTGGAAAGACTGGAGGTGGGTATCTGTTGGTCCAGCTGCCGCCGTATAGGTGTTGCCCCCGCAGGCCCAAGATAGACCGCGGGAGTCTGCAGTGTGTTATTGCTAACCGGTCGTGGCACCGGAACTCCCTTATTTTTCCTTTATTTTCGACTGCCAGTCCTTCCTCTGGTCTTTAGGTAGTAGGTAGTACCCGCAATGGCTCCCGGTTCACATCTCTATTTGTCAGGTGCTATGTTTTGGCGGACCAAACTTCGGAGCTCTAGGCACAAACGTCCATCTTGGGCGCCTGTTAGCTCCGCCCCGAATCACCAATGTTTTTAATTGATTAAATACATTTTTGAGAATTTTTGTGCTGCAAACTTTCATTTGCCTGTTACAGTATGCACTACTGCTTGGATTCTTTCTAGTAAGACCATTGTCATTTGGTAGATATTAAGCCAGTGTTTGCACACAGGCGCACACATATAAGACTACTAAGACCATTGTCATTTGGTAGATATTAAGCCAGTGTTTGCACACAGGCGCACACATATAAGACTACTTAGACCATTGTCATTTGGTAGATATTAAGCCAGTGTTTGCACACAGGCGCACACATATAAGACTACTAAGACCATTGTCATTTGGTAGATATTAAGCCAGTGTTTGCACACAGGCACACACATATAAGACAATCATAACTGCTACTAAAATTCTTTCCAATGTTGTCAAGGTTACATTTAAATATGTGGAGTTTTAGAGGTTGGCAGTGTTGATCTCCTAAGCACATCAACTCCACAAAAAGACAGTCCTTCCTCAGTTAATCCTACACTGTGAGAACACAGTCACAACCCACATGAGTAAATTTGATGTAGGAATAAATATATAAGGGCATTCTTGACAATCGCCAGAGAAAAAGACTGACATTTGTTTCAAGAGAAAAGTTGAGGACAGTGCGATCTGCATTAATGACTCCTCATCTTCTGTTGTCAACACCAACCTCTGACTAAACTTCAATTCTATCTTCTGTAAACCAGGTTTAGCAGCTTCCACCTCCCGATATGGAGGTCTGATATGATAACTCTTTAAAGCAAGACATGATTATGAGCTGTACTGGTTATTTTGTATTTTTCATTTTTTTATTGGTAATAATAATTCAAGAACAAGGAGAACTCATGCTGAAGGGTAATAGATTCAAGGGTAATTTGCAAAAGCACTTCTTTACAAAAAGGGTGATTGATTCATGGAATAAACTTCTGCAAGAGGTGGTAATGACAAACACTGTGGATGACTTTAAGAATGCTTGGGATAAGCTTAAGACTATCCTACAAGCTAGATAATTGTATACTTTTAGGAAATATTGGGCAGACTTGTTTGGCCTATGGTTCTTACTTTATCTGCCGCCAAAATCTATGTTTCTATGATAAGTATGCAAACTTCTCCTCAGCACTCCCCATATCCGTAGCCTGACTGGGATTTTCACATTCAGTTCCATTGAATGCCTGATGTATAACCTTAGCAAGGAGCTCAAAGTGTTGCTGAAGCAGAGATCTGAGAGCATAGACGAGATCTGATAAGAGAAAATATTCAATCTCCACCTGTATTGTAATTCAAATTTCTTTATCTTGTCACAAAAACCTTTAAAAGGTAGATACCACTGACTCTCAGGTGTGGCTAAAAATATAGGTGGAAGGATTCAAAATAAAAAGTCCTATACTGAGGCCTCAGAAGCCACAACACAATCCAAAAACCTATATCCTGGATTGGGTTGCCTTCAGCTGAGTCTCTCCACTATTTTAAGCAATATAACACCTATATTTTAGCTCAAATTTAAATAATAATGCAGACGTTCTCAGGAGCTGGAGCTCAGTTTAATTAGCAAGATGGCTGCAGTTGGAAGTACCAATAGAGCTTCATTTTGTTTTAAATTCTGAAATCCATATAGCTCTAACAAAAAAGTTATTTTCTTAATTTATAAAAAATAAAAATACAAACAATGACTATCGGGGTTTTAGCTTAAAATAAATTTATGCAGAAATATTGTAATTGAAGAAAAGTTTCCTTTAAAAAAATAAATAAAAAAGAATTTAAAAGAAATAAATACATATATATTAAACAAAGATGTATACAAACCACCACACTTTATAGTAGATTGTGGGAAAACCCTAGATACCAGAATTAAGTTTATATGGCATCCAGGGGTGCAAGGAGGCACCTCGTCCAATAAGTCAAATAAGATAATTAAGAAGAAAAAAGGGGGGGTGGAAAAGGGAAAGTATAAAGATAAGAAAAAAAGGGGGTAAAGGAAAAGGGGCTGAAGAAAAGAGGGGGGATCGGCATCTGCAACACAGCTCTCTCGTGGTTCTCTTCCTATCTATCTAATCATACCGTTAGTGTAGCCTTCTCTGGAGCATCCTCTGCCCCGTTACCACTTTCTGTTGGGGTACCTCAAGGCTCTGTTCTCGGTCCCCTTCTCTTTTCAAGCTACATGTCATCATTAGGTTCCTTAATAAAGCCCCACAGGTTTCAATACCATTTGTATGCCGATGACACCAAAATCTACCTCTCTGCACCAGACTTACCTCCTTCCTCACTAACCCATGTCATTAACTGTCTTTCTCATATCTCATCTTGGATGTCCTCTCACTACCTTAAGCTAAATCTCTCCAAAACTGAAGTACTTATTTTTCCCCTTCTTCCAAAATCTCTCCCCCCCCCCTAATTTTCTATAACTGTTGATAATTCCATAATTACCCCTACCCTGCATGCCCGATGTCTTGGGGTTACACTTGACTCAGACCTTTCTTTCACTTCTCACATTCAGTCCTTGGCTAAAGCCTGCCGCTTCCACCTTCAAAAACATCTATAAAATTAGACATTTCCTTACCCAAGACACAACTAAAATTTGAATCCACTCTCTCATTCTTTCCCGCCTCGACTATTGCAACTCTGTCCTCTCTGGTCTACCTAGCTGCAAACTAGCTCCTTTACAATCCATAATGAATGCCTCTGCCAGGCTCATCTTCCTTACACATTTCATCTGCTGCACCTCTCTGCTAATTCCGTCACTAGCTTTCTCTTGCCTCCAGGAATAAATACAAAATCCTCACTCTGACATACAAATCCCTCAACTGAACTGCTCCCCTCTACATTTCAGACCTTGGGGCCTATTTATCAAAAGTCTTGTGGACCTGATCTGACAGTGCGGATCAGGTCTGCAAGACCTCGCTCAATGCGGAGAGCAATATGCTCTCCGTATTCAGCATTGCACCAGCAGCTCACAAGAGCTGCTGGTGCAACGCTGCCCCCTGCAGACTCGTGGCCAATGGGCCACCAGCAGGAGGGTGTCAATCAACCTAATAGTACTCGATTGGGTTGATTTCCGGTGATTCCTGTCCGCCTCATCAGAGCAGGCGGACAGGGTTATGGAGCAGCGGTCTTTGTGACCGCTGCTTCATAACTGCTGTGTCTGGCGAGTCTGAAGATGCAACCTACGCTAACCTTTCCTAACTCCATTGCTTGAACCTCTTAGAATGTAAGCCTATGAGCCCAGCTGTTTGTAGATTTCCTTCATAAGAGCCGACTACAACAGTGCAACTCTCTCCAGGGCCCTCTACCCATTTGATCCCTATAGATGTTATCCTGTACACTGCTTATGTTTAAAGTGCTGCGGGATCTGTTGGGACTCTAAAAATACCTGATAATAATAACAACAATAAAATAATAATAATAATAATAATAATAATAATAATAATAAAGTGTGCCTTATGCCAGCAACTTCCCTTAAACAAAAAAAGTATGTGAAAAAAACTACCTCAGGGTTAGTGAAGGGAGATGCAAGTCACAAAACAGATATTAAAGTGCATAAATGATTTAATAATCATCAAATTCAGCTTTAAATCACATTCTTTAACACTGCAGTGCCTACTTATTATTGCTTTATGAATGGGACATCATACAAGGACAGTGATACTGCCTATTTTTGATAGCTTGTATATGAATGTGTTGTGGGCATTCTATCTTAGTGTATTAGCTTGAATTTTCTTGTTGCCACTAGCTTCTATTTTTAATGTTGTTTTCTAAGGTGGTTAAGTTGGTATTTGATAATTATTAAATCATTAAACTTATGACATCAATACATTTTGTTAAGAAATTGGCAATTTGATTAGTCATGTGAAAATTAAATATGTTTGTTTTCTGATTACTGCAGCATGTTATATCTATTGTTATTAAAAACATGACAAGTGAAAGATTAAATTTTTTTTTTTAAAAGAACCCCTTGTCTAAAGTATTTGCATAACATTAGTTTTCAGGAACAAAACAACCTGGACTACAGTAAGCATAAGTTGGTTTTATTTTATTTATCCATAGAGGAACGAAACAGGAAGCAAAAACATACTGGCATACTGTCCTATTAAATTAAAAACATTTGAAATAAAATATTTGTTCAACATGACCAAAACACTCATATGGTTGGTAAGTTATCAGAGGTTTATTTAAAATAAATATATACAAGTAATCATATGTTTATTACCAACCAACCTAAGTCTCAAACAACCCTTTGTCTTGGATCCAGATCTACAATCTGTTAATATTTCATTAATTTTCCAAATAGAGTTAGTCATAATACTGGCAGCGCAAAGAGAATAATTGGCTTCCAATTGTCACATTTCATTTCCATTTTAAGCTATCTTAACATGCTGTATTTGGATCATCATGAAATGTACCTATAAAAGGTGAAAACATGAAGATATAACATTTTTACAAAATAATAAATCAAAACTATGTACATGGATGAACAAGAATTTATTGTGAAATCACATTTGCTTTCTCACTATCAATTTGTAAAGGTGTAAACAGTCCAATAAGTCTATTTTTGGTCAAATGTAATGTAGCAGGTGGCATGACTCATTTTGTAAATGTGATTTGAGTGTTTATATTGTGCAGTATATGCTAGAAACAGCAAAATCAGGTCACCATGTATTTAGATATAAATAATATATAACATTCTGAGCTAAAAATATGTAGGAAAAAAACATTGTGTTGTGTTTACCAAAGACTTGTCTTTGTGAATAAACTCTAAATTCTGTGAAAAGAGTCATAATTTATACCAAATTGTCCCTAATCACGAAGCCAATGAAGTGTCTAGAAAAATAAAAGATAAAAATACTCCATGGCTGTGTATTAAAATGCATTTAGATCTAAAAAGGTAGAGGATTTTAAATATGCACACTTGGTACTGAGCAACATTTCTCACAACTAATGGCCAGATTACGAGTGGCACAGTAACTGTAGTGCGGAAGTAATTTGGGGTATTTTTCGGCTCTTTGCGCACAACGGAAATAGCGTGCATATTACATTTTAAAAGTAAATGTGTTCACTTGAGTGCATTTGAATTTAACGTGCATCAGGTTAGTATGACTTCAGAGCTCTGGTTAACTGTTATGCGAGACAACAAAGTTGCACAAAACAGAGTAAAAGTAAATTTAACAGTTCAGTTACACTCATAATAACACTGTCTAATAATGATTTAAAAAAATTGAATTAAAAAGTTTTAAGGGCTCAAAGATATAAGGTCTCATGTCTTAGAACTGTAAAGGGCATATATAAATATATATATGTACACACATATAAACATATATATACATATATATATATATGTATTTATATATATATATATATATATATATGTATTTTTATATATATATATATATATATATATATATATATATATATATATATATATATATATATATATATATGTATTTATATATTTATATATGTATTCACAGACATACTGTATATACACATATAAACACATAAATACGTATGTTTACACATATAGACATATAGTGCCCTCCACTAATATTGGCACCCTAGGTAAATATGAACAAGGAAGGCTTTGAAAATTGTTATTTTTTGTTTAACCTTTTGATCTTTTGTTCAAAAACTATGCAAAAATACTCTGCTCTCATGGATATCAAACAATTTCAAACACAACAGGTTTATAAAAAAAATCTTTGTTAAACATATGTATGCCACAATTATCAGCAATTACCATTTTAGTCAATATTTTGCACTACCTCCCTTTGCTAAGATAACAGATCTGAGTCTACTTCTATAATGCCTGTCTGGTAAACTGAAGACTCTTGCGTTTGTTATTGGATAAAAGTACGGGCTTTTATCTTGAAACCCTTCCAAACAATTTGTGGTGATGTAGGATATGTCGGATTGTAGTTTTGGAGACTTCTTGAACCCAAGACACAACTAACTTTTGCAATTCTCCAGATGTGAGACTTGGAGATATTTTGGCCACTCAAACCATCCTCTTCACAGTGTGTTGCGACAATATAGACACATGTCCTCTTCCAGGTTGATTCATAACATTTCCAGTTGACTGGAACTTCTTAATCATTGCCCTTATGGTGGAAATGAGCATTTGCAATGCATTTGCTATTTTCCTATAGCCACTTCCCATTTTGTGAAGCTCACCAACCTTTTGCCGTACATCACAGCCATATTCCTTAGTCTTAGCCATTGTGATGAATGAGTAAGGGAATTTGGCCTATGTGTTACCTCATATTTATACCCTTGTCAAAACAGGAAGTCATGGTTGAACAATTTTCTGTTCCTAGTCACCCAGGTGTACTAAAAAATTTAACATATCAGTGGGAATATACTTCAAATATATTTTCCCCATATGAATTCATAAGGGTGCCAATAATTGTGCCCACATATTTAACAAATATTTATTTTTTTGGATAAACCTGTGTTGTGTTTGTAATTGTTTGATATCTACAAGAGCAGAGTATGTTTGCGTATTTTTTAACAAAATATCAAAAAGGTTAAAAAAAGACAATTTTTCACAGCATTCTTTGTTCATATTTACCAAAGATCCCAATATTAGTGGAGGCCACTGTATATGTCCGTGCATTGGAGCCCTTTTCAGTAAAGTAGCTAAAAAGATAAAATATCATATTTATGCAATATTCATCTATACTAAAATTGCGTTTATAACGCGTCTGTCGGTGTCGCCAGTTGCGCACGCATCCTCAAAGGAATGTTGGCTGTGCGGGGCCAAAAGAATCCACCTGGATGCAGCGAAGCTGCGTCCCGGTGAATTCCGAAAATGGCAGGGTAGTGAAAGAATCCACCAAAGGTGGATTCTTTCACCACAGGCAGACCCAAAGCCTTAAAAAAAACACAGAGCCAAAAGAATCCACCTGGATGCAGCGAAGCTGTGTCCCGGTGAATTACGAAAATGGCAGGGTGGTGAAAGAATCCACCAAAGGTGGATTCTTTAACCACAGACAGACCCGAAGCCTTTAAAAAAAAACATGCACAAAATAACTAAAAAACACGTAACCGCCCGCAAGAAATAAAAATACAATTACATAACCGCCCGCACAAAGTATAACAAATACTTAAACCGTCAACCCCCACATTGCAAACAATAAAGTAATTAACCCCTAATCCGCAAATAACATAATTAAAATATTAACCCCTTAACTGCCAACCACCCACATTGTAATAAACCTAATAAACCTATTAACCCCTAAACAGCAAAACCCCCACATTGCAATAAACCTATTTAACCTATTAACATCTAAACCACCAAACCCCCACATCGCAATAACCCTAATTAACCTAATAACCCCTAAACCACCAAACCCCACATCGCAATAACTCTAATTAATATATTAACCTCTATACTGCCAACTCTCCCACAATGCAAATAACTAATTTAATTACTAAGCCCCCTAACCTAACACCCCCTAAATTAACCCCAATTACTACTAAATTACAATTAAAATAAAAAAACAGTACCCAAGATGGCGACAAATAGGTAGAAGGGGGAGGGTTAGAGAGCTGTTTGGGGGGATCAGGGTGGTTGGGGCTTAGAGGGGATCCAACTGTTAGATGATGTTTTCAGAGGGGGGCCGTGTCAGTCATTGCTTGGCCTGGAACACACCTTATCAGCTGGAAATGACTGTATTTGATGAGGATATCCACGAGAATAGAATTCCCACCAGGCAGCAATGAGTCTAAAAAAGATTCTGTTTATTGAAAGACACACAACATGTCTTATAGCCAACAATTTCAGCATACAGGGTTAACATGATGACACGCTATGACCGCGTCATATCATACCATATTTCATGAACAAAAGAAGCTTATTAAAATATATGAGAGAAAGAGGAGTATGAAGGAGTGTTTCTTATAACAGTAACGAAAATACATCTGTGCGCCTATTTCAGCTTAAAGCAAGGTCGTTTGGGCCGCTTACCTAGATAACGGACTTCCAGGCGTCTTGCCAGGAACCTTTGCAAGGCCAATATTACTAATACAATTCTTACTAACATCAGCATATTTCTCACTACATAATAACTGCTATAATAAAAGATTCATTAGACAAGATGGATGTCTAAGACAAAAAGAACAAGATGGCGCTAGTCATGCTAACATTCCTAACACCAACACTGCAGCAAATACATACAAAAGCCTTTTATTTTAGTACTGGCAGACTTTCTGTAAGTAATTAAGATGGCCATGACAATTTTGAGGTGGGGGAGGGAAGAAAGCTGTTTGAAGGGGGTCAGGTAGGGATCAGGGGGTGGGATGTGTCAGGTGGGAGGCTGATCTCTACACTAAAGCTAAAATTAACCCTACAAGCTACCTAATTAACCCCTTCACTGCTGGGCATAATACAAGTATAGTGCGCAGCAGCATTTAGCAGCCTTCTAATTACCAAAAAGTAATGCCAAAGCCATAAATGTCTGGGATCCCAGAGAAGCATTTACAACAATTTGTGACATAATTGCACAAGCTGTTTGTAAAAAATTTCAGTGAGAAACCTAAAGTTTGTAAAAAAGTTAGTTAAAAAGTTAACAATTTGTTTTTTTTGCTCGCATTTGGCGGTGAAATGGTGGCATCAAATATACCAAAATGGGCCTAGATCAATACTTTGGGTTGTCTAATAAAAAAAATATATATTCATATGAAGGGTTATTCAGGGATTCCTGGCAGATATCAGTGTTACAATGTAACTATCACTAATTAAAAAAATAAAATAAAAATGGTTTGACAATAGCAAAGTGCTACCTGTACTTATTGACCTATAACTTTCAAAAAAAGCAAAGAACATGTAAACATTGGGTATTTCTAAACTTAGAACAAAATGTAGAAACTATTTAGCATGGGTGTTTTTTGGTGGTTGCAGATGTGTAACAGATTTTGGGGGTCAAAGTTAGAAAAAGTGTGTTTTTTTAAATTTTTTATCATATTTTGTAATTGTTTTATATTAAATTATATGATATTATGAAAATAATGGTATCTTTAGAAAGTCCATTTAATGGCAAGAAAAAAAACGGTATATAATATGTGTGGGTTCAGTAAATGAGTAAGTGGAAAATTACAGCTAAACACAAACACCACAGAAATGTAAAAATAGCGCTGGTCCTTAACGGTAAGAGAATTGAAAAATGTTCTGGTCACTAAGGGGTTAAAGTCAAGTAGATGAAAAGATGTTAAAACATATTTATGTTATATTTATATTTAAAAAATCTTTTGCACAGAGCAAAATATGCTACATGTATTTTTAAATAGATATTCCTATATATATATATAATATATATATATATATTATATAAATATATATTGTAACCCCCGAAACGTAATCCCCGAAAACATAATTTATGTAAGAACTTACCTGATAAATTCATTTATTTCATATTAGCAAGAGTCCATGAGCTAGTGACGTATGGGATATACATTCCTACCAGGAGGGGCAAAGTTTCCCAAACCTCAAAATGCCTATAAATACACCCCTCACCACACCCACAATTCAGTTTAACGAATAGCCAAGAAGTGGGGTGATAAAAAAGTGCGAAAGCATATAAAATAAGGAATTGGAATAATTGTGCTTTATACAAAATCATAACCACCACAAAAAAAGGGCGGGCCTCATGGACTCTTGCTAATTTGAAAGAAATGAATTTATCAGGTAAGTTCTTACATAAATTATGTTTTCTTTCATGTAATTAGCAAGAGTCCATGAGCTAGTGACGTATGGGATAATGATTACCCAAGATGTGGATCTTTCCACACAAGAGTCACTAGAGAGGGAGGGATAAAATAAAGACAGCCAATTCCAGCTGAAAATAATCCACACCCAAAATAAAGTTTAATGAAAAACATAAGCAGAAGATTCAAACTGAAACCGCTGCCTGAAGTACTTTTCTACCAAAAACTGCTTCAGAAGAAGAAAATACATCAAAATGGTAGAATTTAGTAAAAGTATGCAAAGAGGACCAAGTTGCTACTTTGCAAATCTGATCAACCGAAGCTTCATTCCTAAATGCCCAGGAAGTAGAAACTGACCTAGTAGAATGAGCTGTAATTCTCTGAGGCGGAGTTTTACCCGACTCAACATAGGCAAGATGAATTAAAGATTTCAACCAAGATGCCAAAGAAATGGCAGAAGCTTTCTGGCCTTTTCTAGAACTGGAAAAGATAACAAATAGACTAGAAGTCTTTCTGAAAGATTTAGTAGCTTCAACATAATATTTCAAAGCTCTAACAACATCCAAAGAATGCAACGATTTCTCCTTAGAATTCTTAGGATTAGGACATAATGAAGGAACCACAATTTCTCTACTAATGTTGTTGGAATTCACAACTTTAGGTAAAAATTCAAAAGAAGTTCGCAACACCGCCTTATCCTGATGAAAAATCAGAAAAGGAGACTCACAAGAAAGAGCAGATAATTCAGAAACTCTTCTGGCAGAAGAGATGGCCAAAAGGAACAAAACTTTCCAGGAAAGTAATTTAATGTCCAATGAATGCATAGGTTCAAACGGAGGAGCTTGAAGAGCCCCCAGAACCAAATTCAAACTCCAAGGAGGAGAAATTGACTTAATGACAGGTTTTATACGAACCAAAGCTTGTACAAAACAATGAATATCAGGAAGAATAGCAATCTTTCTGTGAAAAAGAACAGAAAGAGCAGAGATTTGTCCTTTCAAGGAACTTGCGGACAAACCTTTATCTAAACCATCCTGAAGAAACTGTAAAATTCTCGGAATTCTGAAAGAATGCCAAGAAAAATGATGAGAAATACACCAAGAAATATAAGTCTTCCAGACTCTATAATATATCTCTCTAGATACAGATTTACGAGCCTGTAACATAGTATAAATCACAGCGTCAGAGAAACCTCTTTGACGAAGAATCAAGCGTTCAATCTCCATACCTTTAAATTTAAGGATTTCAGATCCTGATGGAAAAAAGGACCTTGTGACAGAAGGTCTGGTCTTAACGGAAGAGTCCACGGTTGGCAAGAGGCCATCCGGACAAGATCCGCATACCAAAACCTGTGAGGCCATGCCGGAGCTACCAGCAGAACAAACGAGCATTCCTTCAGAATCTTGGAGATTACTCTTGGAAGAAGAACTAGGGGCGGAAAGATATAGGCAGGATGATACTTCCAAGGAAGTGATAATGCATCCACTGCCTCCGCCTGAGGATCCCGGGATCTGGACAGATACCTGGGAAGTTTCTTGTTTAGATGGGACGCCATCAAATCTATTTCTGGAAGTTCCCACATTTGAACGATCTGAAGAAATACCTCTGGGTGAAGAGACCATTCGCCCGGATGCAACGTTTGGCGACTGAGATAATCCGCTTCCCAATTGTCTACACCTGGGATATGAACCGCAGAGATTAGACAGGAGCTGGATTCAGCCCAAACCAAAATTCGAGATACTTCTTTCATAGCCAGAGGTATGCCACAATTGTGACATTGTCTGTCTGAAAACAAATGAACGATTCTCTCTTCAGAAGAGGCCAAAACTGAAGAGCTCTGAAAATTGCACGGAGTTCCAAAATATTGATCGGTAATCTCACCTCCTGAGATTCCCAAACTCCTTGTGCCGTCAGAGATCCCCACACAGCTCCCCAACCTGTGAGACTTGCATCTGTTGAAATTACAGTCCAGGTCGGAAGCACAAAAGAAGCCCCCTGAATTAAACGATGGTGATCTGTCCACCACGTTAGAGAGTGTCGAACAATCGGTTTTAAAGATATTAATTGAGATATCTTTGTGTAATCCTTGCACCATTGATTCAGCATACAAAGCTGAAGAGGTCGCATGTGAAAACGAGCAAAGGGGATCGCGTCCGATGCAGCAGTCATAAGACCTAGAATTTCCATGCATAAGGCTACCGAAGGGCATGATTGTGACTGAAGGTTTCGACAAGCTGCCATCAGTTTTAGACGCCTCTTGTCTGTTAAAGACAGAGTCATGGACACTGAATCTATTTGGAAACCCAGAAAGGTTACCCTTGTCTGAGGAATCAATGAACTTTTTGGTAAATTTATCCTCCAACCATGATCTTGAAGAAACAACACAAGTCGATTCGTATGAAATTCTGCTAAATGTAAAGATTGAGCAAGTACCAAGATATCATCCAAATAAGGAAATACCACAATACCCTGTTCTCTGATTACAGACAGAAGGGCACCGAGAACCTTCGTAAAAATTCTTGGAGCTGTAGCAAGGCCAAACGGCAGAGCCACAAACTGGTAATGCTTGTCCAGAAAAGAGAATCTCAGGAACTGATAATGATCCGGATGAATCGGAATATGCAGATATGCATCCTGTAAATCTATTGTGGACATATAATTCCCTTGCTGAACAAAAGGCAAAATAGTCCTTACAGTTACCATCTTGAACGTTGGTATCCTTACATAACGATTCAATATTTTTAGATCCAGAACTGGTCTGAAGGAATTCTCCTTCTTTGGTACAATGAAGAGATTTGAATAAAACCCCATCCCCTGTTCCTGAACTGGAACTGGCATAATTACTCCAGTCAACTCTAGATCTGAAACACAATTCAGAAATGCTTGAGCTTTTACTGGATTTACTGGGACACGGGAAAGAAAAAATCTCTTTGCAGGAGGTCTCATCTTGAAACCAATTCTGTACCCTTCTGAAACAATGTTCTGAATCCAAAGATTGTGAACAGAATTGATCCAAATTTCTTTGAAAAAACGTAACCTGCCCCCTACCAGCTGAGCTGGAATGAGGGCCGCACCTTCATGTGGACTTAGAAGCAGGCTTTGCCTTTCTGGCTGGCTTGGATTTATTCCAGATTGGAGATGGTTTCCAAACTGAAACTGCTCCTGAGGATGAAGGATCAGGTTTTTGTTCTTTGTTGAAACGAAAGGAACGAAAACGATTATTAGCTCTGTTTTTACCCTTAGATTTTTTATCCTGTGGTAAAAAAGTTCCTTTCCCACCAGTAACAGTTGAAATAATAGAATCCAACTGAGAACCAAATAATTTGTTACCCTGGAAAGAAATGGAAAGTAGAGTTGATTTAGAAGCCATATCAGCATTTCAAGTCTTAAGCCATAAAGCTCTTCTAGCTAAAATAGCTAGAGACATAAACCTGACATCAACTCTGATAATATCAAAGATGGCATCACAGATAAAATTATTAGCATGCTGAAGAAGAATAATAATATCATGAGAATCATGATGTGTTACTTGTTGCGCTAAGGTTTCCAACCAAAAAGTTGAAGCTGCAGCAACATCAGCCAAAGATATAGCAGGTCTAAGAAGATTACCTGAACACAGATAAGCTTTTCTTAGAAAGGACTCAATTTTCCTATCTAAAGGATCCTTAAACGAAGTACCATCTGACGTAGGAATAGTAGTACGTTTAGCAAGGGTAGAAATAGCCCCATCAACTTTAGGGATTTTGTCCCAAAATTCTAATCTGTCAGACGGCACAGGATATAATTGCTTAAAACATTTAGAGGGAGTAAATGAATTACCCAATTTATCCCATTCTTTGGAAATTACTGCAGAAATAGCATTAGGAGCAGGAAAAACTTCTGGAATACCTTATCCAAACGTTTAGAATTAGTATCAAGAGGACCAGAATCCTCTATTTCTAAAGCAATTAGAAATTCTTTAAGTAAAGAACGAATAAATTCCATTTTAAATAAATATGAAGATTTATCAGCATCAACCTCTGAGACAGAATCCTCTGAACCAGAAGAGTTATCAGAATCAGAATGATGATGTTCATTTAAAAATTCATCTGTAGGGAGAGAAGTTTTAAAAGATTTTTTACGTTTACTAGAAGGAGAAATAACAGACATAGCCTTCTTTATGGATTCAGAAACAAAATCTCTTATGTTATCAGGAACATTCTGCACCTTAGATGTTGAAGGAACTGCAACAGGCAATGGTACTTTACTAATGGAAATATTATCTGCTTTAACAAGTTTGTCATGACAATCAATACAAACAACAGCTGGAGGAATAGCTACCAAAAGTTTACAGCAGATACACTTAGCTTTGGTAGATCCAGCAGTAGACAGCGATTTTCCTGTAGTATCTTCTGACTCAGATGCAACGTGAGACATCTTGCAATATGTAAGAGAAAAAACAACAACATATAAAGCAAAATTGATCAAATTCCTTAAATGACAGTTTCAGGAATGGGAAAAAATGCCAAAAAACAAGCTTCTAGCAACCAGAAGCAATGAAAAATGAGACTTAAATAATGTGGAGACAAAAGCGACGCCCATATTTTTTAGCGCCAATAAGACACCCACATTATTTGGCGCCTAAATGCTTTTTGGCGCCAAAATGACGCCACATCCGGAACGCCAACATTTTTGGCGCAAAATAACATCAAAAAATGACGCAACTTCTGGCGACACGTATGACGCCGGAAACGGAAAATAATTTTTGCGCCAAAAAAGTCTGCGCCAAGAATGACGCAATAAAATTAAGCATTTTCAGCCCCCGCGAGCCTAACAGCCCACATTGAAAAAAGTCAAATTTTTGAAGGTAAGAAAAAATGATTAAATCAAATGCATTATCCCAAATATGAAACTGACTGTCTGAAAATAAGGAAAGTTGAACATTCTGAGTCAAGGCAAATAAATGTTTGAATACATATATTTAGAACTTTATAAACAAAGTGCCCAACCATAGCTTAGAGTGTCACAGAAAATAAGATTTACTTACCCCAGGACACTCATCTACATGTTTGTAGAAAGCCAAACCAGTACTGAAACGAGAATCAGCAGAGGTAATGGTATATATAAGAGTATATCGTCGATCTGAAAAGGGAGGTAAGAGATGAATCTCTACGACCGATAACAGAGAACCTATGAAATAGACCCCGTAGAAGGAGATCACTGCATTCAAATAGGCAATACTCTCCTCACATCCCTCTGACATTCACTGCACGCTGAGAGGAAATCCGGGCTCCAACTTGCTGCGGAGCGCATATCAACGTAGAATCTAGCACAAACTTACTTCACCACCTCCATTGGAGGCAAAGTTTGTAAAACTGAATTGTGGGTGTGGTGAGGGGTGTATTTATAGGCATTTTGAGGTTTGGGAAACTTTGCCCCTCCTGGTAAGAATGTATATCCCATACGTCACTAGCTCATGGACTCTTGCTAATTACATGAAAGAAACAATAAATTTGGCACATTTTTCAAAATTCTGAGGCTTCACTGTCTACTGTATCGTATCTATATCAAGTGTATACCCAGGTGGTTATTCCAGTAGGGCGGATTCATTCTTGGAATTATATATATATATATATAAAGGAGGGATATGGGAGATGTGCCTGAAGCGCTAATACAAGGGGGTCTGATCTCTATTAAAATAGTTATAAGAATAAATTGCAAAAACCTAATAACATCTAAAAAAGTAAAATTGAATAAATAGTAAGATTATTTATCGTTAAGAAGTTAAAAAATTAGGAAAGTGCACTTAAATGCTACTATCCTCTTATAACCACAAGATGCAAGTTTAATACAGCAATGATTATGTCAAAGTGAACAAATATAAACAGCATAGTATCAGAAAAAAATGTGCCAATACAGAGACATTAAGGTAGAAAACGTCCTAAGTGATAAAAGGAGATGGGAAATAGTCTTTATGTATGTAGAGATCCCAATACGTGCCAGCAGGTTGTGAAAAGGCAGCAGTAAAATCTATCTGCTAGATTTATGGCTAGATTTAGAGTTGGGCTGTAGCCGTCAAAACCAGCGTTATAGGCTCCTAACGCTGGTTTTTACCGCCCTCTGGTATTTGGAGTCAGTCAGGAAAGGGTCTAACGCTCACTTTACAGCCGCGACTTTTCCATACCGCAGATTCCCCTACGCCATTTGCATATCCTATCTTTTCAATGGGATCTTTCTAACGCCGGTATTTAGAGTCGTGGCTGAAGTGAGCGTTAAAAATCTAACGACAAAACTCCAGCCACAGAAAAAAGTCAGTAGTTAAGAGCTTTCTGGGCTAACGCTGGTTTATAAAGCTCTTAACTACTGTGCTCTAAAGTACACTAACACCCATAAACTAACTATGTACCCCTAAACCGAGGTCCCCCCACATCGCCGCCACTCTATTACATTTTTTAACCCCTAATCTGCCGCTCCGTACACCGCCGCCAGCTAAGTTATCCCTATGTACCCCTAATCTGCTGATCCTAATACCGCCGACACCTATATTATATTTATTAACCCCTAATCTGCCCCCCCAACGTCGCTGCCACCTACCTACACTTATTAACCCCTAATCTGCCGAGCGGACTGCACCACTACTATAATAAAGTTATTAACCCCTAATCCGCCTCACTCCCGCCTCAATAACCCTATAATAAATAGTATTAACCCCTAATCTGCCCTCCCTAACATCGCCAACACCTAACTTCAAGCATTAACCCCTAATCTGCCGACCGGAGCTCACCGCTACTATAATAAATTTTTTAACCCCTAAAGCTAATTCTAACACTAACCCTAACACCCCCCTAAATTAATATTTTTTTTAACCCCTAATCTGCCGCTCCGTACACCGCCGCCAGCTACATTATCCCTATGTACCCCTAATCTGCTGCCCCTAACACCGCCAACCCCTATATTATATTTATTAACCCCTAATCTGCTGCCCCCAACGTCGCCTCCACCTACCTACAATTATTAACCCCTAATCTGCCGACCGGATCTCACCGCTACTATAATAAATGTATTAACCTCTAAAGCTAAGTCTAACCCTAACCCTAACACCCCCCTAAGTTAAATATAATTTAAATCTAACAAAATAAATTAACTCTTATTAAATAAATTATTCCTATTTAAAGCTTAATACTTACCTGTAAAATAAATCCTAATATAGCTACAATATAAATAATAATTATATTGTAGCTATTTTAGGATTAATATTTATTTTACAGGCAACTTTGTAATTATTTTAACCAGGTACAAGAGCTAAAATAGTTAAAATAATTACAAAATTACCTGTAAAATAAATCCTAACCTAAGTTACAATTAAACCTAACACTACACTATCAATAAATTAATTAATTAAATAAAATACCTACAATTATCTACAATTAAACCTAACACTACACTATCAATAAATTCATTAAATACAATACCTACAAATAAATACAATTAAATAAACTAACTAAAGTACAAAAAATAAAAAAGAACTAAGTTACAAAAAATAAAAAAATATTTACAAACATCAGAAAAATATTACAACAATTTTAAACTAATTACACCAACTCTAAGCCCCCTAATAAAATAACAAAGACCCCCAAAATAAAAAAATGCCCTACCCTATTCTAAATTAAAAAAGTTCAAAGCTCTTTTACCTTACCAGCCCTAAAAAAAAAGGGCCATTTGCGGGGCATATCCCAAATAATTCAGCTCTTTTGCCTGTAAAAAAAAAAACCATACAATACCCCCCCCCAACATTACAACCCACCACCCACATACCCCTAATCTAACCCAAACCCCCATTAAATAAACCTAACACTAAGCCCATGAAGATCTTCCTACCTTATCTTCACCATGCCAGGTTCACCGATCGCTCCAGGCTCCGAAATCTTCATCCAAGCCCAAGCGGGGGCTAGCGATCCATAATCCGGCTGAAATCTTCTATCAAGCAGCGGCTGAAGAGGTACAGAAGAGGCTCCAAAGTCTTCATCCTATGAGGAATGGCTCCATCTTGAAGACCTACAGCGCAGATCAATCTTCTTCTTCCGACGTCCAACTGAAGAATGAAGGTTCCTTTAAGGGACGTCATCCAAGATGGCGTCCCACAAATTCCGATTGGCTGATAGGATTCTATCAGCCAATCGGAATTAAGGTAGGAAAATTCTGATTGGCTGATGGAATCAGCCAATCAGAATCAAGTTCAATCCGATTGGCTGATCCAATCAGCCAATCAGATTGAGCTTGCATTCTATTGGCTGATCGGAACAGCCAATATAATGCAAGCTCAATCTGATTGGCTGATCGGATCAGCCAATCGGATTGAACTTGATTCTAATTGGCTGATTCCATCAGCCAATCAGAATTTTCCTACCTTAATTCCAATTGGTTGATAGAATCCTATCAGCCAATCGGAATTCGACGGACGCCATCTTGGATGACGTCATTTAAAGGAACCGTCATTCAGCGAGTAGGCATCAGTAGAAGAGGTTGGATCCGCGTCGGCTGGAAGATGATGGCTCAGGAAGAAAGAAGATTGAAGATGCAGTTGATAGAAGACTTCAGCCGGATCATGGACCTCTTCAGCTCCCGCTTGGATGAAGACTTCAGCCAGATCATGGACATCTTCAGCCCCCCGCTTGGGCTTGGATCAAGACATCGGAGCCAGGACGGATCGGTGAGATACCCAGCGAGGTGAAGATAAGGTAGGAAGATCTTCAGGGGCTTAGTGTTAGGTTTATTTAAGGGGGGTTTGGGTTAGATTAGGGGTATGTGGGTGGTGGGTTGTAATGTTGGGGGGGGTATTGTATGTGTTTTTTTTTACAGGCAAAAGAGCTGAATTCTTTGGGGCATGCCCCGCAAAGGGCCCTTTTCAGGGCTGGTAAGGTAAAAGAGCTTTGAACTTTTTTAATTTTGAATAGGGTAGGGCATTTTTTTATTTTGGGGGTCTTTGTTATTTTATTAGGGGGCTTAGAGTAGGTGTAATTAGTTTAAAATTGTTGTAATATTTTTCTAATGTTTGTAAATATTTTTTTATTTTTTGTAACTTAGCTTTTTTTATTTTTTGTACTTTAGTTAGTTTATTTCATTGTATTTATTTGTAGGTATTTTATTTAATTTATTTATTGATAGTGTAGTGTTAGGTTTAATTGTAGATAATTGTAGGTATTGTATTTAATTTATTTATTGATAGTGTAGTGTTAGGTTTAATTGTAGATAATTGTAGGTATTGTATTTAATTTATTTATTGATAGTGTAGTGTTAGGTTTAATTGTAGGTAATTGTGTGTATTGTATTTAATTAATTTATTGATAGTGTAGTGTTAGGTTTAATTGTAACTTAGGTTAGGATTTATTTTACAGGTAATTTTGTATTTATTTTAACTAGGTAGCTATTAAATAGTTATTAACTATTTAATAGCTATTGTACCTGGTTAAAATAAATAAAAAGTTGCCTGTAAAATAAATATTAATCCTAAAATAGCTACAATATAATTATAATTTATATTGTAGCTATATTAGGGTTTATTTTACAGGTAAGTATTTAGCTTTAAATAGGAATAATTTATTTAATAAGAGTTAATTTATTTCGTTAGATAAAAATTATATTTAACTTAGGGGGGGGTGTTAGTGTTAGACTTAGCTTTAGGGGTTAAAAAATGTATTAGAATAGCGGTGAGCTCCGGTCGGCAGATTAGGGGTTAATGTTTGAAGTTAGGTGTCGGCGATGTTAGGGAGGGCAGATTAGGGGTTAATACTATTTATTATAGGGTTATTGAGGCGGGAGTGAGGTGGATTAGGGGTTAATACATTTATTATAGTAGCGGTGCGGTTCGGTCGGCAGATTAGGGATTAATTATTGTAGGTAGATGGAGGCGACGTTGTGGGGGGCAGATTAGGGGTTAATAAATATAATATAGGGGTCGGCGGTGTTAGGGGCAGCAGATTAGGGGTACATAGGTATAATGTAGGTAGCGGCGGTGTACGGAGCGGCAGATTAGGGTTTTAAAAAAAATATGCAGATGTCAGCGATAGCGGGGGGCGGCAGATTAGGGGTTAATAAGTGTAAGGTTGGGGTGTTTAGACTCGGGGTTCATGTTAGGGTGTTAGGTGCAGACGTAGGAAGTGTTTCCCCATAGAAAACAATGGGGCTGCGTTAGGAGCTGAACGCTGCTTTTTTGCAGGTGTTAGGTTTTTTTTTCAGCTCAAATGGCCCCATTGTTTTCTATGGGGGAATCGTGCACAAGCACGTTTTTGAAGCTGGCCGCGTCCGTAAGCACCGCTGGTATCGAGAGTTGCAGTGGCGTTAAATTATGCTCTACGCTCCTTTTTTTGGAGCCTAACGCAGCCATTCTGTGAACTCTAAATACCAGCGGTATTTAAAAGGTGCGGGGGAAAAAAAGCATGCGTAGCTAACTCACCCCTTTGGCCGCAGAACTCTAAATCTAGCCGTTTGTGTTTTCTTTCCGCACCTTTCAAACCATGAACTCCACTTCAGGTAAACCCCTAAGGGTGTGTACTCACAGAAAGCACCCTTAATCATTATGAGGTAAGGTGTAGGCGTAAATACTCTGTGTAGCTCCTTTTCCAGATTCAATCTGTGTCACTCCTTTAACCTCGATATCCAAGAAGGCTTGTGCAATGCCGTAAAATATGTGGAAGACAAAAATAATGCAAAAACTAGTGCAATATTGTCTTACACAAATTTATTTAATAAAAAAACAAATCAAGCGTTTTCACTCACATTTATAAACCTCAATGTAATGAGGTAACTTGAAGCATAATATACAGTTGTTTGGTAGTTGAAAAATCGATCAATATGGTGGTCTGCGGTGTGCCAGTCTCAGCATAATATTCTCTCCAGCCTTACGCGTTTCAAAGGTTTATTATAGAACCATCGTTCTCCCTTCTTCTTCAGAGGCTAGTATATTATTGTATTTTTGGGTTGTTCCTCTTCAATCGTGCGCTTTAATAGTTCCAGAGCTTATACCACTACTAGTTAGTGGTATATTCTATCTTTCTCTAGTATATATATATATATATATATATATATATATATATATATATATATATATATATATATATATATATATATATATATATATATATATATATATATATATATATATATATATATATATATATATGTGTATATATATATACATACATACACAGTACTGTTCAAAATATGTACATAAAATATAAAAAACACATTTTTCAGAACAAAAAGGCTTCTGCAGGCAAAAGTCAGTATTTAATGTGACCTCCCTTGGCACTAAGGACATCTTGAACTCTTTTGGAGAGACTGTCCTGAAGAAGGGTCAACTTGGCATCCCGGTAAAGCTGACAGATGCTGAGTCAGGTCCTTGCTAGGCTTCTTCCAGTCTCTCAAAGAAGAAACTCTGATAAACTTCTCATCAGATTTTTAAAGATTCTTTTAGTCCTTTTTTTGTCCTTGACCTCTACTTATTCTTCAAATTTCTTTATAACAGCTTGAATAACACATCTTGAGTATCCAGTTTGTTGCTGACTTCCCTTTGACAGTGGCCTTACTGATGGAAAATTATGATTTTATGTCTGTCAAATTCAGTGATCTTTGGCATTTTGAATGGAATGTTGTGATTGAAAGTTGGTCTTATTAGCAAACTTCCAATAAATGAAACTCATACCACATGTATATGTAATTGTCAAGAATGTCTTGCACAAACCTGGTGTAATAGACCTTTTTTACAGCAGTAATTTTGACATGAAATAGTAGGACAAATACAGGTGTTAGCAATGACATTAATTAGGTTTCCATTCCATTTAGGTTTAAGAGAGCCAGGTTCCTGCTATTTCTCAAGTGTAAGGGGAGGTCATACTTATTACTTGCCACTTTAGCCTATAGAAGCAGTTTTTTTTAGTTTTTTAGTTTTTTTAATACTGCATACAAATAGCCTGTATTTTCTGGTTGTATTCTAAAAAAATGGACTGAGAAATAATTATGTATGAAAAAAGCAGCACGGCAGTCCTCCTTACAAATAATCTTCAATATTTATTATTGCATTAAAGGAACAGACAATGCAATAAATATTGAAGATTATTTGTAAGGAGGACTGTCGTGCTGCTTTATTCATTGAAACTTACAAGCTTGGCAGTTGCTTGTGACTATCCTCCTGAATCTGGGCTACAAGTGCTGGTCACACTATCTTTACTACTAATTATTATTATTATTATTATTATCGGTTATTTGTAGAGAGCCAACAGATTCCACAGCGCTATTAACAAAGGCAGAGTACAAAAAAAAACAGTTATAGGGATCAAATGGGTAGAGGGCCCTGCCAAGAGTTGCACTGTTGTAGTCAGCTCTTGAGAAGGTGATCAACAAACAGCTGGACTCTTAAGCTTACATGCTAGGGGGGTTCAGGGGATAGCAATGGAGGAGAGGAACTGGTATAAAGTAAGGTTAGCATAGGTTGTATGCATCCCTAAACAGTAGAGTCTTTAGGGAGCACTTGAAGCTTTTAAAACTAGAAGAGAGTCTTGTGGAGCGAGGCAGAGAGTTCCACAAGATGGGAGCTAGTCTGGAGAAGTCCTGTAAACGGGAGTGTGATGAGGTGACAAGAGAGGAGGAGAGTAGGAGGTCTTGAGCAGAGCGAAGGGGACGGGAAGCAGAGTATCTAGAGAGAAGATCTGAGATATAGGGGGGAGCAGTGCAGTTGAGGGCTTTGTATGTCAGAGTGAGAATTTTGTGTTTGATCCTAGAGGCAAGAGGAAGCCAGTGAAGAGATTGGCAGAGAGGTGCAGCAGATGAAGAGCGACTTGTAAGGAAGATGAGTCAAGCAGAGGCATTCATTAAGGATTGTAAAGGAGCTAGGTGGTAGGTGGGGAGACCAGAGAGGATAGAGTTGAAGTAATCGAGGCGGGAGAGGATGAGAGAGTGGATTAACATCTTAGTTGTGTCTTGTGTAAGGAAGTGTCTAATTTTAGAGATGTTTTTAAGGTGGAAGCGGCAGGCTTTAGCCAAAGACTGAATGTGAGGAGTGAAAGAAAGATCCAAGTCAAATGTGACCCCGAGACATCGGGCATGCGGGGTAGGGGTAATGATGGAGTTGTCGACAGTTATAGAGAGATTGGGGGTGGAGAGTTTTGAAGAAAGTGGGAAAATAAGGAGCTCATGTGAGAAAGACAGTTAGTGACACGGATTAGCAAGGAAGGAGAAAGGTCTGGTGAAGAGAAGTAGATTTGGGTGTCGTCGGCATACAAATGATATTGTAAACCATGGGACTTTATTAGGGAACCTAGTGATGACGTGTAGATTGAGAAGAGAAGGGGACCGAGGACAGAGCCTTGCGGTACGCTGACAGAAAGTGGTGACGGGGCAGAGGAGGCCCCAGAGAAGGTTACACTAAAGGTACGGTTTGACAGGTAGGAAGAGAGCCATGAGAGGGCTGTGTCACATATGCCAAAGGAATGGAGGGTTTGGAGCAAGAGAGGGTGGTCAACAGTGTCAAAGGCTGCGGACAGATCAAGGAGAATAAGCAGAGAGAAGTGGCCTTTTGATTTTGCTGTAAGTAGGTCGTTGGTAACCTTAACAATTGCTGTTTCTGTGGAGTGATGGGGACGAAATCCAGATTGCAATGGGTCAAGGAGGGAGTTTATTGTAAGGAAAAGGCGTGCATAAGCTAGTTTTTCGAGAAGCTTTGATACAAGAGGGAGGAGGGAAATAGGGCGGTAGTTGGATGGGGAGGTAGGATCAAGGGAAGGTTTTTTGAGGATAGGTGTGACCAGTGCATGTTTCAGCGATGAGGGAAATATACCGGTGCTGAAGGAGAGGTTGAAAGTGTGTGTGAGTATAAGGGTAAGGGTGGCAGAGAGGGAGGGGAGTAGCTGTGAGGGGATAGGGTCAAGGGGACAGGTAGTGAGGTGAGAGCGCAGTATAAGTGCCGAAACTTCTTCCTCAGTAACAGGGGAGAATGAGCTAAGTTTAAGGTTATGTGGGTTGTGGTTGATTGAGAGCATTTGAGGGGGTGAGGAAATGGAATTATGTTGAGAGCTGATTTCATTTCTGATGGAGTTGATTTTGTAATTGAAGTGGTTGGCAAAGTCTTGAGCTGACAGAGAAGTTGTATTAGGAGGTGGGGGAGGGCGGAAAAGAGTATTGAAAGTGGAGAACAAACGTTTTGGGTTTGAAGAAAGATTAGAGATAAGGGTAGAGAAGTAGTGTTGCTTATGGAAATTAAGGGCAGAGTAGTAGGAGTTCAAGATAAATTTGTAGTGTTGAAAAAACTACAAATAATTATGTATGGTCATTAAGCCATTTCTAAAACAGCAAATCTAATGGTGGCCTAAGACTTTTGCACAGTATTGTAAATATATAGATATATATTGTACCAAAATATGATCAGATATATGTAGTGATGGTGCGAACCAAAAAATTTGGGTTCGCGAACGGAGAACTAGAACTTCCACAAAAGTTTGCGAATGGGCGAACTGCCATAGACTTCAATAGGCAGGCAAATTTTAAAACCCACAGGGACTCTTTCTGGCCACAATAGTGATGGAAATGTTGTTTCAAGGGCACTAACACCTGGACTGTGGCATGCCGGAGGGGGATCCATGGCAAAACTCCCATGGAAAATTACATAATTGATGCAGAGTCTGGTTTTAATCCATAAAGGGCATAAATCAGCTAAAATTCCTAAATTGTTTGGAATAACGTGCTTTAAAACATCAGGTATGATGTTGTATCGATCAGGTAGTATAAGGGTTACGTGTAAGGGTTACGCCTGCTTCACAGTGCGCAGTTTAGGTGATATACCTGCCCTGACCATGCTTTGCAGACCAGGTATCAGTAGTCAAATGCACCCTTGCCCCAACACTGTGTGCCAGACATGCCATTATAGCAGACTTATATGGCTTTGGCGTTGCTTTTTGCTAATTAGAAGGCTGCTAAATGCCACTGCGCACCACACGTGTTTTATGCCCAGCAGTGAAGGGGTTAATTAGGGAGCATGTAGGCAGCTTGTAGAGTTAATTTTAGCTTAAGTGTAGTTTAGTAGACAACCCAAAGTATAGATCTAGGCCCATTTTGGTATATTCCATGCCACCATTTCACCGCCAAATGCGATCAAATAAAAAAAAAAATGTTTACTTTTTCACAAACTTTAGGTTTCTCACAGAAATTATTTACAAACTACTTATGGAATTATGGCATAAATGGTTGTAAATGCTTCTCTGGGATCCCCTTTGTTCAGAAATAGCATACTTATATGGCTTTGGCGTTGCTTTTTGGTAATTAGAAGGCTGCTAAATGCCACTGCGCACCACACATGTTTTATGCCCAGCAGTGAAGGGGTTAATTAGGGAGCATGTATTCAGCTTGTAGAGTTAATTTTAGCTTAAGTGTAGTGTAGTAGACAACCCAAAGTATTGATCTAGGCCTATTTTGGTATATTTCATGCCACCATTTCACCGCCAAATGCGATCAAATTTTAAAAAAACTTACATTTTGTCGCAATTTTAGGTTTCTTACTGAAATTATTTACAAACAGCTTGTGCAATTATGGCACAAATGGTTGTAAATGCTTCTCTGGGATCCCCTTGTTCAGAAATAGCAGACATATATGACTTTGGCGTTGCTTTCTGGTAATTAGAAGGCAGCTAAATGCTGCTGCGCATCACACGTGTATTATGGCTAGCAGTGAAGGAGTTAATTAGGTAGTTTGTAGGGAGCTTGCAGGGTTCATTTTAGCTTTAGTGTAGAGATCAGCCTCCCACCTGACACATCAAACCCCCTGATCCCTCCCAAACAGCTCCCTTCCCTCCCCCACCCCACAATTGTCCCCGCCATCTTAAGTACTGGCAGAAAGTCTGCCAGTACTAAAATAAAAGGTTTTTAATTTTTTTTAGCCTATTTACATATGCTGTGGTGTAGCATCCCCCCTTAGCCCCCAACCTCCCTGATCTCCCCCAAAACAGCTCTCTAACCCTCCCCATCGGCCTTATTGGCGGCCATCTTGGGTACTGGCAGCTGTCTGCTATTATTTCACAGTCAAAAAGGTTTTTTTTTTTTTTTTTTAATGTACACTACTGTTACACCAGATATGAGGGGTGGCACTGGGCAAGTGGGCACAGTATACGCTGTGAGCCTGACACACACGCTGGCAAGCAGGCAGGCAACTGCAATTAGATTACACAGGAAAAAAAAAAAGCAGACTGATGTTCTAGCCCTAAAAAGGGCTTTTTGGGGTGCTGTCCTTACAGCAGAGATCAGATGAGTCCTTCGGGACTGTAGTGGACACTGAATACACTAGCCTAGCTATCGATTTCCCTATTAAATCAGCAGCAGCTACACTGTCCCTCCTCTCACTAAGAATGCAGATTCCAAATGAATCTAAAATGGATGCTGTCCAGGAGGTGGGAGGGTCTGGGAGGGAGGATCTGCTGCTGATTGGCTGTAATGTGTATTCTGACTGTGAGGTACAGGGTCAAAGTTTACTCAATGATGACGAATAGGGGGCGGATCGAACATCGCATATGTTCGCCCGCCGAAGCGAACGGGAACATGCTATGCTCCCCGGGAACTATTCGCAGGCGAACAATTCACGACATCACTAGATATATGTAGAAATATGTATTTATGAATAAATAGAACATATTCTTGTATGTGAAGAACATTGAAATGTGAAATATTCATATTTTCATGTCAGATTAGCGCACTTTAGAATATGCTATAGGGTTTGCATGAAAGTAGGGTGTTTTTTGTGTCCACTTTTTTTTTCTCCATTGACTTCTTTGAGGGAATAAGATATCGCGCACGTGATATATTCGAAGTTCGGCTTTTTGCGCGCATCTGGTTAGCCCACCAACGAAAACAGTTTACTTTTAACTTAATTATAATAATAATAGTAATACAAGCCCTACCCAATGAGTGCAAAAAGCTTACATCTGGCGGAGTAAGTGCTCGTGCAGGAGCATTAAATATTGCTTTACTAGTAATCTGGTCCTAAATGTATTCATTTGTGCTTCCTCATCCATCATCATATCATAATATTCAACAACAATTTGTCTTTCAATCACGTTTTTTCAATTTAGCAATATTTGGGCATTTTTTAACAATCCAGTGTTTAAAGATACATTTTCTGACGTATAACAAAATATACAATATATATATATATATATATATATATATATATATATATATATATATATATATATATATATATATATATATATATATATATATAACAAGAGGACAACCTTTAAATTGCTTTTGAGGAAAAAATATAATGACCTCAAAAATATGTTTATAATTTGAACTACACAATTCACATACAAAAAAAATAAACTTTATCACAAAATGTGGATATTTTTTAGCTATCCCTTAGAATATAGAACAAGTTTGGATTCATTTTCTATCTATCCAACCATCATCTATCTATCTATCTATCTATCTATCTATCTATCTATCTATCTATCTATCTATCTATCTACATTATATTGTCTATAGAGGAAAATACTAAACAAAGGATATTATAGATAACAAATGATAAAAAAGTATTTTAAAAAGTTATTGAATTTTTAGTGATAATACCCTTCTTATTATAGGAAGATTAGATATAATCCACACGTGTGCCCTAGGAATAGGTAACCAGTGCCACAACTATATAATGCCCTTGTACTTTCATTGACAGCCCATTCGAGAATTTTTTTTATATCCAGTAAGTTTACTTTTACCATAACAAGACTTTAGAATGATTTACAATTACAGATATTTGTATAAACCTATTTGTAACTGTGTTTCCTACTCATTGCAGTTTTAATTATAATTTTCCTCATTGATCCTTTTTAATGAGCGAGATAGCATATATTGGGCACTGTACACAACTATATAAGTAAATGTCAGGAATTCCCATTTATGAAAGACTCAAAAATTGAGGTAAAGAGATACTCAATGAATTTCAAACATAATTTTTTCAGAGTAACAAAGCCTCACAGCAACCTTACAAGGATCTATGAATCTAAACCAAATAAAACTAGACTAAGGGGCTGATTTATCAATGTCTGGCGGACATGATACGCTGTAGCGTATCATGTCCGCCAGGCATCACTGAATGCCTAGTGATGCCTACTGAATGCATATGCTGTCGGCATTTAACATTGCACAAGCAGTTCTGGTAAACTGCTTGTGCTATGCCACCCCCTGCAGATTCGCGGTCAATCGGCCTTTAGCAGGGGTTGTCAATCAACCCAATCGTATGCGATCGGGCGGATTGATGTCCGCAGCCTCAGAAGCAGCGGATGAGTTAAGGAGCAGCGGTCTTAAGACCGCTGCTTCTTAACTCCTGTTTCCGGTGAGCCTTAAGGCTAGCACAGAAACAGAGGTATTTGGCCCCATTCGGGCCATGATAAATCGGCCCCTAAATGTTTTGAAAGGTGTAATAATCTGATCTTTCTGAAAGAATCTTGCTAGGTACAGTACAGATATACAGATAGAGATTCTTTATTAAAAAGGAAGGTTTCAAATGAAGGGCAATAAACAACTGTTACTTTCACTCAGATGCTGAGCTCCTATGTGTAATTGAATGTAGCTACAATAAGCAATACACAGGTGAAGCTGAAATTGAAAAGATTTCACTTATAAAGATACCTGCAAAGAAAAAAGATTATTGAGGTGATTTTTTTTTAGAAAGAGCATTCAATTTTAAACAATTTTCCAATTTTCTTCTATTATCTAATTTGCATCATTCACTTGATATCCTTTGTTCAAAATCATAGCTAAATAGGCTCATTAACTGCTGATTGGTGGCTGCACATATATGCCTCATTCAATACTTCTATAACTACATATACAAAGTATTTAACCAGGTTATCACAGGAACCACTGAATAATAGGAGACAATATGACAATCTGTCTAGAGAGGAAAGAAAAGCGCTGAAATCCCTTAAGGAAGATCCCACGATAGTGATATGCCCTGCTGATAAGGGCGGGGCTGTCGTAGTAATGGATTTACTTGCCTACAAACAGGAAATTAATCGCCAATTGGTGGATGAAAAGACATATCAACTATTGGGAAATGATCCTACTATGACACTGAAGCGTGAAATTGATGGGAAGATTACTCTTTGGAAACAAGAGGGACTCATCACAGAACAGGAGGCTAAATTCTTGCAAAGGGATTTCCCCATTGTTCTGATTATGTATACGCTGCCGAAAGTACATAAAGATGAAAAGTGCCCTCCAGGAAGACCTATAGTCTCAGCCGTGGATCCCTTTTACAGCCTTTGGCTAGGTTTTTTTTTTTTTTTAAATCTTTTTATTGAGGTTAAATATAAAAGTCAACAGAAAAAAGAAAAAGATTATAACAATCAAATTGTCAAAGAATAAACAAATCTGTTACATCACAGTTATAACACGACAGTTATAAATAAACCTCCTGTTTTCTAATTTGTAATATTTAGCGATGGAAAATTTTAAGCCTCTCTTTATCAATGTACAAATGAAGTAACGGAAAGAAAAAAAAAAAGAGACACAGAGATTATTACAGAAATGTGCAATAAACTAGCAATATTAGCTAATCATTCTAGACTTAAGTCTTAGACATTTCTTATTAGGAAACTAACATGCCCTGGTATGGTTTTGTACTTCTACCTTGTGTATCTAAAATCGTGTACCGTGCTCTTTTTTCATTGATATACTTTCCTAAATTTTCCTTCTCAGAACATAACAACCAATGTAGAACCAAAATAAAACAAAACAACATACAACAAGACAACACAAAACAAGACAAGACAAAACAAAAACAAAAAAAACAAGGGAAAAAAAAAGGGGGGAAAAAAGGGGAGAAAAGGAAGACCGGGGTATTCCTCTCCCAAGCCCCATGTCAGCCACCGCCTCACCCCCATCCCGCCCCCCCAGAGCGCCACCAACTAGGATTCTCTCAGGGTACCATTAATCCAAATGTGTGGAAAAATACCAAGCAGCGTTAGTTCCGTGAAGGTCTGTGAGGGGAGAAAGGGCGACAGAATCCTCTTTTGCAAGGTATGTGGGTAAGATAGGATGACTGGCGTCCATTTCCAGAAAAACTTCTTGATCCTTTTCTCAGATGCTTCGTGGAGATGAAATGATTCAAAAACAATTTGATCTTGTAGTGATCTAAAGACCATAGCTAATCCGGGTATCCGCCTAGATTTCCAATTTTTAAGTATACAATATCTAACGGTAAGAATAATGGTGTTTAGGCTATTTATAGTATTCACATTAAGATCCTCCTGTGGGGGGCATAAAAAGACAATATCCTCCTTAGATAGAGCACATGATATTTTATATAATTTATTAAACCAGAAGATAACCTTCAGCCATAGCTGTCTTACCATAGGGCATGTCCAAACATATGAAGTACATCAGCTCTATCATGTGAACAACGAGGACATAAATTAACCAAAGACGGAAAAATTCTAGAGATTTTCCACGGGGAGAAGTAGAAATTATTCACCAGCTTCATGTGAGATTCCTTCCAAGAAATCGGAACTTTGCACTTATGTAAAGAATCAAAACTCTGAGTAATCTTATCGTGGTTTATCAAGGGGATTAGCGGAGACCAAGATTTACAAATATTATCCTTGAATAGTATACTCTGTTTGTTCAGCATGATATCATACATCAAGGATATAGAAGAGTTTCCTCCCTCAAATTTTTATATAAGAAGCTTAATATCGGACCAGTCGGAAAGAGAAGAAATAGAACAACCTTGTGATAGGACAAAATGGCGAATTTGAAAATAAGCAAATAGGTTGGATCTAGCTAAGCCATGTTTGTTGAAAATAATATCCGCTTCTAAAAGTTGATCATTCTCATCAAATAATTGTTTTACATAATATAGACCTTTATCGGACCAGACTTTAAAAGCTTTTTGATAGAGACCTGGCAAAAAATCTGGATTATTTATATTAGAGAACGAATAATCTATATCTAGTATTGCACAAAACTTTTGCCAAGCCAGTACTATATTTCTAATAGTGATAAGACAGCTAACATTTTGAGGTAGTTTCTGCACAGAGATATGTAGAATAGCCGTTAGCGCAAATGGAGTAATCATATGATTTTCTATTTCTACTGATGAGACTAGATTAGTACCGGCTAGCCAATCTATTGCCGTTTTAACCATCACAGCCAAGTTATATAATTTAAGATTGGGAAGCGCCAAACCAGCCGAACCGTGATTTTGCATTAGTCTGGCCAATGCAATTCGAGGGCGTTTATTATTCCAAATAAATTTGGAGATTAGAGCATTAAAAAGCTTTAAATCTTTGTTTAATATAAATAGGGGCAGATTCTGAAGAGGGTATAATAGACATGGAAAAATGATTGATTTTATGAGATTTACCCTAGCTGTAATAGACAATGGGAAGGCAGCCGATAGGTGTAGATCAGATCTAATTTTCTGGAACAGAGGCTCAAAATTAGCCCTGTACCAAAATTTAGGATTTTTATGCAAAATTAAACCTAAATATTTGATAACATCAACCGTTTTAAATGGGATATCAATATCTGCTGACTGAGGGTTATTTATACACATTAATTTGCTCTTTTCTAAGTTAATCCTATAACCTGAGAAGGAACTGAAAACTTCTAACACCTGTATGATCATAGGGATAGACTGTTGAATATTGGTAAGGAAAACCAGTACATCATCTGCATAGAGCAGCGTTTTAAGACGGTGTACGCCGAATGGAACTCCTACCAATACATCTCTAAATCGAATCGCAAGCGGTTCCAGCGCTATATTAAAAAGTAGAGGAGATAACGGACACCCTTGCCTGGTGCCTCTCTGTAATGTTATTTTAGGAGATAAGGAGCCATTAATAAGCAAAAAGGAGATTGGATTATGATATAATCTAACAATGAATTTGGCAAATTCCGCTTTTAAACCAAATTGATCCATCGCTCTAAAGAGATATTCCCATACGATCGAGTCAAAGGCTTTGACCGCGTCCAGCGAGAGTATAGCAGTCTCTTGCCATAAAGGCTTCTTCTTCTCTCTATCCACATTCCAAGCATAATCTAAGAAATTAATCAGTTTGTGAGTATTTTTTACTGGATTTCTAGCTACCATAAATCCAGTCTGGTCTGGATGAATAATTTTAACTAGACAAGCAGATAGTCTTGAGGAAATAATGGCCATTAGGATCTTATAATCTGTATTCAGAACCGAAATTGGCCTATAAGAGGCCAAGTTTTCTGGATTTTTACCTTTCTTTAAGATGAGAGAGATATTAGCTGCAGAAAAGTAGCTAGAGATCATATTATTCGAACTATAATAATAATTAAATAATTTTTCTAAAATGGGCAGTAACACCTCACCAATACATTTATAGAACTCAGCAGGAAAGCCGTCTGGTCCAGGAGCTTTATTCATCTTCAAATGGTCAATGGCTTTTTTAATTTCGTCAATAGATATTGGAGCGTTAATTAATTTTAAATCCTCGCTATTTAATTGAGGTGTCTTTATCATGGACCAAAAAAGATCTTGATTAACATTATCTATCTTAATTCCAGAATATAACTGTTGATAGTAATCAAAAAATGCCTCCATGATTCCATTTGTCTCCGTGTATCTTCCCTTCTCAGTTTGAATCACAGAAATAAGATTTTTCTTTTTTCTAACCTTAATGAGTCTAGCCAGATATTTGGCAGAGGATCCATGGGTTCCTTTAAATTGGAGATTAATTTTCGCTTCTTCTTCTAAAAGTTTTTGTTGTAAAAATAAATCTCTTTCATTCCTATTATCTTGGTATCTTTTCCAATTTCCCGAGGTGCGGCTTAGACAAAATTTACTATATGAATTCTTGACTTTATTCATAATTTGGATTTCCCATATCCTACTCTTTTTTTTTGCTATGCTGAGATATGTTTGTATTTCCGCCCGCATTACTGCTTTAAAAGCTTCCCAGAAAATTTCCGGTTTATTAAGATAAGTCACATTGTCAGAATAATATTGCTGCCACCGTGATCTCAAAAAAATAACAAATTTCGGATTAGTGTACAAGTATCGAGGAAAGTAGAAACTAGGTATTTGAATCCGTTGTTTAAAGCTAGTACAAATAGTCAAAGAAATAATAGCATGGTCCGAAACAATAATATCTCCAATACCTGCCTCCAGCTTCTGAGCAGATAACTTCTCTGTGGTTAAAATGTATTCAATTCTCGAGAAAGTGCCATGTGCTTTGGACTCACAAGAGAATGATTGTTTATGTGGATTTTTTAGGCGCCAAACATCAACTAATTTTAACCTGGCACAGAATTGTGATAAATATTTTGCATTTTTTGCATATAATGATCTATTTTTACTAGACAATCTATCTAACACAGGACACAAAGTGGCATTAAAATCACCCCCTAAAATTAAATTTTCTGTGATGAAAGGAAATAACTTAATTTTTATTTTCTCCCAAAATTCTCTAGAAAACTGATTTGGGGCATATATGTTACAAAATATAAATTTAATATTTTTAATAAACACATGGATAAGTATATATCTTGCAGCTGGGTCTATTTCTACCTTCTATATCTTATATTCCAGTTCTTTATGGAAGAGAATAGCAACCCCACATTTTCTAGATGTACTAGTCGTAGAAACTACTTCCCCTACCCATTTTATCTTCAATTTAGCCGCTTCAAGCTCATTAAGGTGTGTCTCCTGAAGGAGAACAACATGTGGATTATATCTTGCTAAGGTCTTAATAACCAGTTTGCGTTTAATTGGGGAGGATAATACTTTGGTTTCTTCCACGATCTAGCTTTGAAATTCAATAGCTAATTTGTGAAGGAGCAATTCATTTGGGGCGGGGTGAGGGCCCGAGGCAAGAGGGAAGCAGCGGCGAGAAAGGAGACAAGGGGAAGGAGAAGAAAAAAAAAAAAAAACAGACACATAACACAATCCTAAGATACTATAAAACAAAAAAACATCTTCGCAATCGTTATATCGCATTAAATAATTTTCCAGCAATATTAGGGAAAACATACACTCTAGCTAATGAAATTCCCTGCAATTAGCTGTTCTCAATATATTTTTTAACTTCTGTAGCATCATCAAATATATGTCTAGTACCAGCGCAATCCTCCACTATAATTCTGGCTGGGTACACCATACGAGCCCTTAGCCCTTTATTTATTAATTGTGTACAGTGGGGAGCCATCTGTCTTCTCTTGGATGAAGTTTCAAAAGAAAAGTCCTCAAATAATAATATCCTACTGCCTCCAAATACTGGGGGATCAGATTTTTTAAATAGTTTTAATAGATCAACTTTATCTTGAAATTTAAGAAGTTTGAATAGACAGACTCTATTTTTTGGAACTTCCTCCAGAGAGGACTTCTTAGGGCCCAATCTATGCGCACGCTCAATTGTGAGTGGTAACAAGTGTGATGGCATGCCAAGAGAAAGGGGTAATGTAGTGGATGTAAATTTTATTAAATCGTCAAATTCTGAGTGTTCTGGAAGTCCCACCAATCTAATATTATTACGCCTGGAGCGATCTTCGAGATCCTCCAGGCGTGATTGCATGTTTTTAATTTTGGATTCTTGTTTTCGTAGGGTATCAGCCTGAATATTCGTCTGATCTTCTATATCAGAGATCCTGGTCTCTGCCTCTGTTAATCGTGCTGAGAACTGTCTTACCTCAATAGACAGCGAGCCTATTTCGGTAGCAATTGAACCCAGCTCTTTTTTAATGTCTTCAAACTGTGGTGAGAACACCTCTGATATTTTAGTTATAAGAGCTTGTGAATCAAATGGGGACCTACTGGTCTCCATTGTACTATCGAGACTAGTGTCAATTGTTTTACTTTTTTTGTCTTTCGTTTTCACAGGCATTATGGGAGAATTAGATTTCCCCTGCATGATAAATTTTTCCATACAGAAAGTGAGTGAAAAAGGAAGACCTCACCTGGTCCGTAAAAAATGCCAGTCAGCGGCCTGTGAAGTGAACGTGCAATAATACAACCCAAATATGTGTTAAAAAAAAAAAGGGTGTGTGCCGTCAAAGCTCCTCTTCCTATCTTCTTAATTATGTGTGTGCTTAAACACTAGCTTCCCACTATGTGTCTCGTGTAAGTTTAAATCTCGTGCGTGTGAAAAAAAAAAAAAAAAAAAAAAAGGGATCAAACAGTAGTGAAAAAGGCCTGTGATCCCTAAGACAAAAAAAAGCTTATTCAAAACTTAATATCAGTTAGATAGATATCCAGAGAGAGAGAACATATAGTAAAGGGAGATTTCCCTAGATATATTTTTGTAGGAGAAAGACAAACTATTTGGCATACAATTAAACAGTACTGTATGTATTATAGTTCCTTAACGGTGATCTATAAGATTTGCAATAAAGTTATCCTACATAAGAAAAACTTTTCCCTTTCTTTGTCGAGGTAACTAGTTATCAAGCAGTTTCTGCGTGTTTAGAAAAAACTTATGAGACGTGTCAAAGGAATATTAAATTAGTAAGAACTTCTTAAATATGTAATTCAAAAGCCATTGACATCACATATATGTATACCGCTTGAATTGGTTAATTATTGAATTAGCATAATCTAAGCTTTGTAACACCTGGGCTCACAATTAAAAATCAAGGAGCGCTCTACAAAAATAAAGATTGCCTGGATTCAATAATAAACTGAGGGCTCCCAACTCCTTGCCCTTATTTCATCTAAACACTGTAAAGTACTTATACTATTCACTTTAAGTACAAGTGCTATTATGTTATGGTTCCAATATTATAGTTATGGAGAGGCAGCAGAAGAAAGAAAAGGAGAGATTAATAGTAGCCCACAACAATCACAAATAGATACATTTCTCTTTTTCTTTTTTCCTTTTACAAAGTAACGTCCATACAAAGATTCTTAGGCTCCAGTTATACACTCTAGCCTTCTCGATAGCGTTCAATGTATTATTTCCATAAATGAAGATGAATGCAATTACTCCTTTCTTTCCCCTTTTTAAACAGTTCTAGTGAACAGACTCGGCAGCAAATAAACACAGGGAGATCCTCATATCACTGTAACGAAGTATTACTGGGCCTCAACCCCCCCAATAGCAGAGCACCAACTCCAACAAAAATTGTAACCAGTAGATTGTAGCAGGCGTTTATTACTCACATATATATCACCCAGATTGTTCGCTCAGTCCTCAGGGAGTACGCTGGTAGTCTCCATATGATTCTCAATCAGCAATCTGCTCCCCTCTTCAAGCGACACGATATCTGGGTGGTTTAACAAGCCTGTGTGAACTCCATGTGAAGATAGTGGGTGTCGTCTGCTTCCTGGCACACCTTTGTTCCCTATTGGGTGTGTGGGGAGGCTCGCACAATGGGCCGGTTTCCGATTGGCAGAGAATCTTTAACTGCCAAGTCTCCGAACACTAGACACCGATACCTTCACTGAGGTTACTTTCAATGCGCCCAGGAAAGTTGGCGTTCTGTAGATGTCCTAGGGGGTATTGCTATCACACAGCGGGCACAACTGCTCCTCAAAATTTGAGCCGTGCATACATTCCTCTATTCGCTGCCAGCTATCATCACTGGTGTGTGGCCTGAGCGAACAAACTGTCCCATCACAGTAAAGACATGCTGTATAAAGAGCGATGGACAGATAGCAGGTATAAATCACTGAGTGCAGTATTCAGGATGTCAGTTCTTGACCGAGTGACGAAGTTGCGGCTTTGACAAAGAAGCCGAGTAGAGTCATTTGTGGGTTTCCCGTCTGGGCTTGAGTAGCGTTTGCCCGGCTCCCTAGGATGCTGTCCGCACCAACAACGGGAGAACGCCAGGAGAGAGTAATACGGAGCTGTTCAAACTTTGGCTCTCAGCACCGACACAGCGTGTTCACACTGCTCAGCTCCTCCCACCCACCGGAAACCCACCGGAAACTCCCACCGGCTGATTATGTATACGCTGCCGAAAGTACATAAAGATGAAAAGTGCCTTCCAGGAAGACCTATAGTCTCAGCCGTGGATCCCTTTTACAGCCTTTGGCTAGGTTTGTTGACCATTTCCTCCAACCACTTGTGAAGAGAATTAAATCATATGTACAGGATTCTACATCATTCATACAACAAGTTACCTGTCTCCAGGACATTTCTGAGTCTGACCTTTTGGTGACAATGGATGTTTCTAGTTTGTACACTGTAATCCCACACACCACAGGGATTGCAGCAGTAACCAACAGTCTAAGATGCATACTTTATATTGGTCCACCTGAGCATGTGCTTATTGAGTTGCTTACCATGTGTCTGGAACGGAATTATTTTCTGTTTGATGACAAGTTTTTTCTTCAAATTGCAG
This sequence comes from Bombina bombina, assembly GCF_027579735.1. Classification (NCBI taxonomy): domain Eukaryota; kingdom Metazoa; phylum Chordata; class Amphibia; order Anura; family Bombinatoridae; genus Bombina; species Bombina bombina. The sequence continues at coordinate 764,834,862 of NC_069501.1, forward strand.
GCACGGCGATGGGGTCCAATGTGGCCCCATCGCTGGCAAATTTATTCATGGAAGAATATGAAACAACCCGCATGTTGATATATGAGAATACGTCCATTAAGTTCTACTGTACATATATCGACAACCTGTTCCTGATTTGGCAGGATGATTTGCAGGCGTTTGAACAGTGGGTACATACACTCAATACTCTTGACAGTACCATTAGGTTCCAATACATTGCCAGTAATGAGTCAGTGGACTACCTAGATGTGAGAATTTTTTAAAATTCTGGCTCTATTGGTACCACATTATTTAGAAAGATCACAGACAGAAATACCATTCTACATGCAAAGAGCTGTCATCAACCATCCCTTATCAGGAACATACCCAAAGCTCAATATCAAAGGGTAATTTGCAACAACACTGATTCTGAACGGTGTCATAAACAACTCACAGAGATGACTGAAAGATTTGTACGGAGGGGGTATAAGAAAAATGAATTGAAGCTGATGTGTGATCAGGCTGTCCGTGAAGAGAATGTGATCAATAAATCGGTGGGTGACAATAAGAAACAATTAACTTTTGTGACAACTTATTCCCCTGACCAATATCAGATCTCCAGAGCGATCATGGATGAGTGGAAACTTATTGAATCGGATAGCACTTTGCCATTTACACAGTGGGGGACACCACGCCTTGCATCCCGAAGAGGCAAAAGTCTCAGGGACTTTGTCATGAAAAGTGATGTTTCTCCTGCGTCTGATAAACAAACATGGCTGAGGAAGAAGAGTGGATGTTTTAAGTGTCTTAGTTGCGTCACGTGCAACAGTATGCACACAGACAACACCTTCCAGCATCCCGAGAAAAAAAATTAATTTATTTCTTACATGCACCACCACCCATGTTATATATCTCTTGAATTGCCCATGTGGTTTGTTCTACATAGGCAAAACCACCAATGATGCCAGGACGAGGATGGCGAACCATCGGGGTAAATCTGACCAGCCGGTAGCCCGGTTGGGTGAAGATGACTCAAGGTAGGGAGATCTTCAGGGGGGGTAGTGTTAGGTTTATTTAAGGGGGGTTTGGGTTAGAGTAGGGGTATGTGGGTGGTGGGTTGTAATGTTGGGGGGTGGTATTGTGTTTTTTTTTACAGGCAAAAGAGCTGATTACTTTGGGGCATGCCTCGCAAAAAGCCCTTTTAAGGGCTGGTAAAAGAGCTGTTAACTTTTGTAATTTAGATTAGGGTAGGGAATTTTTTTTATTTTGGGGGCTTTGTTATTTTATTAGGGGTGTAATTAGCTTAAAATTCTTGTAATCTTTTTTTATTTTTTGTAATTTAGTGCTTGTTTTTTTGTAATTTAGTTTAGTTTATTTAATTGTAGGTAATTGTAGGTATTTTATTTAATTTATTTAATTATAGTGTAGTGTTAGGTTTAATTGTAACTTATGTTAGGATTTATTTTACAGGTAATTTTTAATTATTTTAACTAGTTAGCTATTAAATAGTAAATAACTATTTAATAGCTATAGTACCTAGTTAAAATAAATACAAAGTTTCCTGTAAAATAAATATAAATCCTAAAATAGCTACAATATAATTATTTGTTATATTGTAGCTATATTAGGGTTTATTTTACAGGTAAGTATTTAGTTTTAAATAGGAATACTTTAGTTAATAAGATTTAATTTATTTCATTAGATTAAAATTATATTTAATTTAGGGGGGTGTTAGGGTTAGGGTTAGACTTAGCTTTAGGGGTTAATACATTTATTAGAGTAGCGGAGAGGTCCGGTCGGCAGATTAGGGGTTAATACTTGAAGTTAGGTGGCGGCGATGTTAGGGAGGGCAAATTAGGGGTTAATACTATTTATTATAGGGTTTGCGAGGCGGGAGTGCGGCGGTTTAGGGTTAATAACATTATTAGAGTGGCGGCGAGGTCCGGTCGGCAGATTAGGGGTTAATAAGTGTAGTTAGGTAGCGGCGACATTGGGGGGGCAGATTAGGGGTTCATAAATATAATATAGGTGTCGGCAATGTTAGGGGCAGCAGATTAGGGGTTCATAGGGATAATGTAGGTTGGCGGCGGTGTGCGGTCGGCAGATTAGGGGTTAAAAAATGTTATTATAGTGGCGGCGATGTGGGGGGACCTCGATTTAGGGGTACATAGGTAGTTTATGGGTGTTAGTGTACTTTAGAGCACTGTAGTTAAGAGCTTTATAAACTGGCATTAGCCCAGAAAGCTCTTAACTACAGCCTTTCCATGGGCGGTAGGAGTTTTGTCAGTAGAGTTGTAACGCTCACTTCAGCCAAGACTCTAAATACCGGTGTTAGGAAGATCCCATTGAAAAGATAGGATACGCAATTGGCGTAAGGTGATCTGCGGTATGGAAAAGTCGCGGCTTGAAAGTGAGTGTTAGACCTTTACCTACACGACTCTAAATACCAGCGGGCGGCCAAAAGCAGCGTTAGGATCCCTTAACGCTGCTTTTGACGGCTACCACAGAACTCTAAATCTAGGCGTTTGTAAACAATGCAATACTGCATAAACCTCCTCAAGAGGTAGTAATGACAAACACTGTGGGGGACTTTAAAAAATGCCTGAGACAAGCATAAGGGTATCCTACAAACTAGATAAGTTTATACTTTTTGGTAATATCGGGCAGACTTGCTGGGTCAATGGCCCCAATTTATCAAAGGTCTTGTGGACCTGATCCGACACTATGGATCAGGTCCGCAAGACCTCACTAAATGCGGAGAGCAATACGCTCTCTGCATTTAACATTGCACCAGCAGCTCACAAGAGCTGCTGGTGCAACGCCGCCCCCTGTTGACTCGCGGCCAATCGACCGCCAGCAGGTAGGTGTCAATCAACCTGATCGTACAGAGCTTGATAAATGGGCCTGTATGACTCTTATCTGCCATCAATATCTATGTTTCTATGTAACTTGTAATACATGCGCTATCCAAGTTATATTTCCAGCTGTATTAACATTGAAGTGTTAGCACTAAATACCGCTCCTCTTGTAATTGGGCCCATAATTTGTTAAATTGTGTTTACTGTAATAAAAGGATTATTAAATTTTGTGAGTCCCAAACATTTTTAGCTGAAATTTATTTCCAACATTAAAAGTTTTGAGCTGTCACTCATGCCGAACAGTTCGTTAACTCTGTACTTAACATGGATCCTGCAAGTAAATCATGCTAAATACAGTGTTACTGTACAATTGGCCATAATAGAAGCAGCTTGTGCACTTTCATTCTCATTTTATAGAATAGCTTGCAAAAGTCAGTATTCTGCTCTTTACAATGAGAATGTACAACTGTAATAGAAGCAGCTCAATAGTTCAATGTTGGAAATATACGGCTAGATTACGAGTTTTGCGTTATGAGGGGTGCAGTACTAAATTGCACGTTATTCTCATCGCTCACTTTCCTACAGGGCTGGTATTACAGGTTTTTATAAACCCGGCGTTAAAAGGCAAGAAGTGAGCGTAGAGCAAAATTGTGCTCCATACCGCACTCCAATACCAGCGCTGCTTAAGTCAGCGGTGAGCTGGTTGTACGTGCTCGTGCACGATTTCCTCATAGACATCAATGGGGAGAGCCAGCTGAGAAAAAGCATAACACCTGCCAAAAAGCAGCGTAAAGCTCAGTAACGCAGCTCCATTGATTCCTATAGGGAAACACATTTTATGTTTACACCTAACACCCTAACATGAACCCTGAGTCTAAACACCCCTAATCTTACACTTATTAACCCCTAATCGGCCGCCCCCAAAATCACCGACACCTGCATTATACTTATTAACCCCTAATCTGCCGCTACGGACATCGCCGCCAACTACATTATATTTATGAACCCCTAATCTGCTGCCCACAACATCACTGACACCTACATAATGTTATTAACCCATAATCTGCCGCCCCAAAGTCGCTGCCACTATAATTAACATATTAACCCCTAAACCGCCGTACTCTTGCATCACAAACACTAGTTAAATATTATTAACCCCTAATCTGCTGCCCCTAATATCACCGCCACCTACCTACATTTATTAATCCCTAATCTGCCGCCCCCAACGTCGCCGCCACTATATTATATATATTAACCCCTAAACCTAAGTCTAACTCTAACCCTAACACCCCATAACTTAAATATAATTTAAATAAATATAAATAAAATCTACAATTATTACCTAAATAATTCCTATTTAAAACTAAATACTTACCTGTAAAATAAACCCTATGGCCTAGATTTGGAGTTTGGCGGTAGCCGTGAAAACCAGCGTTAGAGGCTCCTAACGCTGGTTTTAGGCTACCTCCGGTATTTGGAGTCACCGCCGACCCCTGTATTATATTTATTAACCCCTAACCTGCCCCCCACAATGTCGCCGCCAGCTACCTACAATAATTAACCCCTAATCTGCCGACCGCAAAGCGCCGCCACCTACATTATAGCTATGTACCCCTAATCTGCTGCCCCTAACACTGCCAACCCCTATATTATAATCTGCCCCCCTCAACGTCGCCTCCACCTGCCTACACTTATTAACCCCTAATCTGCCGAGCGGACCGCACCGCTACTATAATAAAGTTATTAACCCCTAATCCACCTCACTAACCCTATAATAAATAGTATTAACCCCTAATCTGCCCTCCCTAACATCGCCGACACCTAACTTCAATTATTAACCCCTAATCTGCCGACCAGAGCTCACCGCTATTCTAATAAATGTATTAACCCCTAAAGCTAAGTCTAACCCTAACACTAACACCCCCCCTAAATTAAATATAATTTTAATCTAACGAAATTAATTAACTCTTATTAAATAAATTATTCCTATTTAAAGCTAAATACTTACCTGTAAAATAAATCCTAATATAGCTACAATATAAATTATAATTACATTGTAGCTATTTTAGGATTAATATTTATTTTACAGGCAACTTTGTAATTATTTTAACCAGGTACAATAGCTATTAAATAGTTAAGAACTATTTAATAGTTACCTAGTTAAAATAATTACAAAATTACCTGTAAAATAAATCCTAACCTAAGTTACAATTAAACCTAACTCTATACTATCATTAAATTAATTAAATAAAATACCTACAATTACCTACAATTAAACCTAACACTACACTATCAATACATTAATTAAATACAATATCTACAAATAACTACAATGAAATAAACTAACTAAAGTACAAAAAATAAAAAAGAACTAAGTTACAAAAAATAAAAAAATATTTACAAACATAAGAAAAATATTACAACAATTTTAAACTAATTACACCTACTCTAAGCCCCCTAATAAAATAATAAAGCCCCCCAAAATAAAAAAATGCCCTACCCTATTCTAAATTACTAAAGTTCAAAGCTCTTTTACCTTACCAGCCCTGAACAGGGCCCTTTGCGGGGCATACCCCAAGAAGTTCAACTCTTTTGCCTGTAAAAAAAACCATACAATACCCCCCCCCCAACATTACAACCAATCACCCACATACCCCTAATCTAACCCAAACCCCCCTTAAATAAACCTAACACTAAGCCCCTGAAGATCTTCCTACCTTGTCTTCACCATACCAGGTTCACCGATCCAGAAGAGCTCCTCCAATGTCCTGATCCAAGCCCAAGCGGGGGGCTGAAGATGTCCATGATCCGGTAGAAGTCTTCATCCAAGCGGGGCAGAAGAGGTCTTCCATCCGATTGAAGTCTTCATCCAAGCGTGGCAGAAGAGGTCTTCCATCTGATTGAAGTCTTCATCCAGGCGGCATCTTCTATCGACATCCATCTGGAGCGGAGCGGCAGCATCCTGAAGACCTCCGATGCGGAACATCCATCCTGGCCGATGACTGAACGACGAATGACTGTTCCTTTAAATGACGTCATCCAAGATGGCGTCCCTCGAATTCCGATTGGCTGATAGGATTCTATCAGCCAATCGGAATAAAGGTAGGAATATTCTGATTGGCTGATGGAATCAGCCAATCAGAATCAAGTTCAATCCGAATCTTGGATGACGTCATTTAAAGGAACCGTCAGGCAGGTGGAGGCGACGTTGTGGGGGGCAGATTAGGGGTTAATAAATATAATATAGGGGTCGGCGGTGTTAGGGGCAGCAGATTAGGGGTACATAAGGATAATGTAAGTAGGGGCAGTGTACGGAGCGGCAGATTAGGGGTTAAAACTAATATGCAGGGGTCAGCGATAGCGGGGGCGGCAGATTAGGGGTTAATAAGTGTAAGGTTAGGGGTGTTTAGACTCGGGGTACATGTTAGGGTGTTAGGTGCAGACGTAGGAAGTGTTTCCCCATAGCAAACAATGGGGCTGCGTTAGGAGCTGAACGCGGCTTTTTTGCAGGTGTTAGATTGTTTTTTCAGCTCAAACAGCCCCATTGTTTTCTATGGGGGAATCGTGCACGAGCACGTTTTTGAGGCTGGCCGCGTCTGTAAGCAACTCTGGTATCGAGAGTTGGAGTGGCGTTAAAAATGCTCTACGCTCCTTTTTTGGAGCCTAACGCTGACATTATATGGACTCTCAATACCAGAGTTATTTTAGAGGTGCGGCCAGAAAAAAGCCAGCGTTAGCTACGCGGGTCGTTACTGACAAAACTCTAAATCTAGCCGTATGATAGCTACAATATAACTAATAGTTATAGGGGTTGTTTTTATTTAATTTTTTTTACAGGTAAAAGAGCTAATTTCTTTGGGGCAATGCCCCGCAAAAGGCCCTTTTAAGGGCTATTGGTAGTTTAGTTTAGGCTAGGGTTTTTTATTTTGGGTGGGCTTTTTTTATTTTGATAGGGCTATTAGATTAGGTGTAATTAAGTTTAAAGATCTTGTAATTTGTTTTTTATTTTCTGTAATTTAGTGTTTTTTTTTTGTAATTTAGCTAATTGTTTTGAAATTAGTTAATTGTATTTAATTTAGGGAATTTATTTAATTGTAGGGTTAGGTTAGGTGTTAGTGTAACTTAGGTTAGGTTTTATTTTACAGGTCAATTGGTATTTATTTTAGCTGGGAAGTTAGTAAATAGTTAATAACTATTTAGTAACTACTCTACCTAGTTAAAATAAATACAAACTTGCCTGTAAAATAAAAAGAAACCCTAGAAACCCTAAGCTAGCTACAATGTAACTATTAGTTATATTGTAGCTAGCTTAGGGTTTATTTTATAGGTAAGTATTTAGCTTTAAATAGGAATTATTTAGTTAATGATAGTGATTTTTATTTATATTTATGTTAATTATATTTAAGTTAGGGGGGTTAGGGTTAGGGTTAGACTTAGATTTAGGGGTTAATAAATATAATATAGTGGCGGCGATGTTAGGGATGGCAGATTAGGGGTTAATAATATTTAACTAGCGTTTGCAAGGCGGGAGTGCAGCGGTTTAGGGGTTAATATGTTTATTATAGTGGCGGTGATGTCAGGAGCGGCAGATTAGGGGTTAATTATTTTATTTTAGTGTTTGCAATGTGGAAGGGCCTCGGTTTAGGGGTTAATAGGTAGTTTATGGGTGTTAGTGTACTTTTTAGCACTTTAGTTATGAGTTTTATGCTACGGCTTTGTAGTGTAAAACTCATAACTATTGACTTTTTAATGCGTTACGAATCTTGACGGGATAGGGTGTACCACTCACTTTTTGGCCTCCCAGGACAAGCTCGTAATACCGGCACTATGGAAGTCCAATTGAAAAAAGACTATACGCAAATTGCGTAAGTTGATTTGCGGTAAGGCCAAAAAAGTGTGCATGCCCCTAAATCTGCAAGACTCGTAATACCAGCGGTAGTAAAAAAGCAGCGTTATAAAGCTTAACACTGCTTTTTTACTCATAACGGAAGACTCGTAATCTAGCCGATTGTTAATGGGCAACCACATTTTACTGTGTACTAACACTTTCTTTAAAACCCAGTTTTGTAAACGGAAACAGTTGCAACCACTTTATTCTGACAGATATTTCTTTGCCACCCAGTTATTGTTTTTTGTAGATAAAAACCTTGCAATCATAAAACACGCTTAATTGTCATGATACATGAACAAAGTTTATTTAGCACATTTACAACATTATAATTATTATGTCATCAAGCACACATGCTCAATATATACATATTGTTTTCCCTCTACATATGGCTTTACTATTGTATAACATATAGTATTATGTTTATTATGTAATCATTTTTAATCTTACATAATCTACCGAGGTATCAATACCAACAAATAAGTAAACTTTAGAGGTGAACTATAGCAATTGTCTTTTCATTACAGAATACAAATAAAAAAAAAACACATATCTTGAGCCATCAGAAACTTAGCACATACACAATTGTTGTTGCAACATAATACAAATGTACAGGCATTCCATTGGTGTTTCATAGGTGTTTCATTGGCGTCATTTGTATTTCAATGACGAAGCTTGCTTGTATGTTCTACCGATCAAAACAATATACAGCTTTGCACATATATGTCCCCACACTCTTTCATTCTTAAAATCAGCATTAATACAAATCTATTATTTATTTTAATTAGATTTGATGTATAACAAAACAAATTCAATGTTTACATTTAGAAAATTTATAGTATATGATATGTAAATATCTTAACTGTATGTTATGGAAATATCTTAATTATATGTTATATATTATTAGTGATTTTTTTAGGAATTTTCTAAGGTATCAAGGCCTATAATTTCCTATAGAAGCCACATCATGTACAGGTATTTTTTGTATGACAAGGGTAAGCCTACTTTTTTACAACATTTCACCGGGCAAGACAGAATTTAACATTTGTCAACAATACTTTGATCATCAGGCCCTTAGTACTGTACAAAGGGAAACTTTATTTTATATTGATAGTAAATCTTCCATTTGTTCCAGGATATCAAAAAACTGTTTCTAATGATGTCCTCCTCACTGCTCCTTAAGTCAGAATGTAAATGCATATAATTATAATGAAAAAAAATTACCTTCTCTATAAGAATAACAACCCCAACTCAAATATAATATATTTCCCTAAAAAATACCATTATTTCACCTCTAACAAAATAACATTATACCTTGCCATGCTTTTACAGGTACAAGTTCCAAAATCCTGAATTTCAAAATCCAAACATTCTGAAATCTAAACTTTTTTTTTTTTTTTTTTTAATAAAAATGATCCAAAAAAATGTTTTTTTTTGTGTGTTCTAAAATGCAAATAATAGTCTAGATTTATATAGATTATATATAGGTCTACATATATACAGATATATATGGTAATATCTATTTATTAATACTAAGAACATATTCTCTTATGGAAAGGATGTAAGATCTAAGGAGGGCCTCAAAATGGGCGAAGGATAATAAAATCGTATTCCCATTTTATTATCCTTCGCCCATTTTGAGGCGCTCCTTAGATCTTACATCCTTTCTATCTAATCTCCTTCAAGACATACTCGGTATCTTGTTTCTAGGGAGCCAGAAGGAATCATATAGAGAGGGCGCTGTGAGACCCCCCCCCCCATTTTTAAAACATATTCTCTTATGTGAAGAACGTTGGAATGTAAAATATTTACAGTGCATACACACATAAACACTTTACTAAATATGAGTATTGCATTAATATGATTTTCATGTTTTCAGCTACTTGACTGCAATATATTTATTTATATATATATAGATATATATATTTATGGGATACTATGTGTATATATGTCTGCAAATACATATATGCACATACATATTTAGACATGTATATGTATGTATCTCTATGTTAAAGCCCTTTGCAGTCCTTTTTTTTCTAACACCAGAGACTTCATATTTTTTTTTTCTATTTTTTTTTTCCAATTTTTTCTTTTAATACTTTTTATTAGACAGTGTTATTATGAGTGTATCTGTACTGTTAAATATATTTTTGATGTGTTTTGTAACTTTTTAGTTGTGCATAACAGTTAACCAGAGCTCTGAATTTGCGCTATCCTGGTGCGTGTTAAATTCAATTGTGCTTGAGCAAATGCATTTACTTTGAACCTGCAATATGCACACTATGGGGTAGATTTAACAAATCGCAGGCGGACATGATTCGCTGTAGCAAATCATGTCCGCCCGACATTGATAAATGACGACAGCATACGCTGTCGGCATTTATCATTGCACAAGCATTTCTTGTGAAATGTTTGTGCAATGCCGCCACCTGGCACATTCGTGGCCAATCGGCCGCTAGCAGGGGGTGTCAATCAACTGATCGCATTAGATCGGGATGATTGCAGTACGCCACCTCAGAGGTGGCGGATGAGTTAAGGAGCAGCGGTCTTATGATATGAACTTCTGATTCAGGTGAGCCGGAAGACTCGCACGGAATGAACAGCATATGCTGCTTAATAAATCGGCCCCTATATCTGATGCACGCAAAGTGTAGCAATAAACCCCTTTTAACTAGCGTGCAGCTCGTAATCTAGCCCTTAGTTTGCTATTACCTCTATATTACTTTTGTTATTTTTGACTAAATATAAAACTTACTAAGTTGACAGATACAACTGTATCATGGGTATTTCATTCTGGTCAAAGCTAATTTTTATTAATCAAAGGTGACTTAGGGTAACCGCTCCCAATAGGATAAACCTCTGCAATAGAAAATAGTTAATGTTAACGTATTCCTCTACATATTAAAATATGTGAATGTAATCATTTATTTGTATTAAAATAAACATCAAAAACTGTACATACAAAAAAAGATTTATTTTATTATGTCTTCTATGTGTTAAAATAATATTTTAGATTTGAAACTGAGATAACAACTTAAATGAGGAAACGTGTTTTTTGTGCCGATTTAAAAATGTGAAAATGTTCCCTTTTAGAGTGGACAAGAAAGACATACTGTTTTATATGGAACATATTTATTGGATACAGAGAATATATACTAAAAAATATTACACTGGTCTTTCTACAGATATAATGAAATGTTCAGTGCATTTTACATAGCAAAATCTTCAATTTAATGAATAGACCTTATTGAGTTGAAACATTATTCATCATGCTATTGGTGTTAACATGCAGAACAGAGTTTTACATGAGCAACTCTTTCTTGGCAACAACTGCAAACATATAGCTTTTGGCAAACATTCTAGGAATCTGTTCCAGATCAGTTAATTTATGGAGTGCAAATTTTTACATCTCTCAATAAAAACATAATGTATAAAATTATGTAGAGGTATGCAGCATGTGGTATATAACATTACCTTGGTTCTCAGAGGGACTATATCAGCAGGGGTATATCCAAATGTACATATGCCTCAAGGTCAAAAGTAAGCATTTTAATAATTTGTGTCCCAGAATTTGAACATATAGCAACAAAAAAATAAAAAATGGGTGCATCAGATATAAGGACCACTTGATCTACTATTCTATTATATTTTAAAAAAAGAAATGAGATAGATGTCTTTTTAGAGTACAATTTTTTTTTTTTTATAAATGCTTATGTACTTTAGGAATTACATAGAAACAGAAAATAATATAGCCAAAAAGACACTAATAAAATAATTGAGGGTTGTAACTAACATTGATATATAATATGATCCATTGAAATCCCTTTTGTAGAAAATTGAACAGCAAAAATGTGCAAAGGTGATGCTTAAACCCATTGTTATTATTAAAAATATAATGAAACATTAATTACATTTGACAAATAAAAATATTTTAATCATGTCCACACTGAATTAAAGTAATGTCTAAAATGACAAACTACCAGCCTGATCCTCTAAAAGCTGCTCATTGGTACTTGTATTCAGTTAGATTACAAGTTTTGCGGTATGGTGCGGTACAGCTATACCGCTAAAAAATTGGCCATTGCACGTGAAATGGCAGGTCTCCCGTATTACAAGTTGCGGCAGTATAGCTATACAGCAAGCATTTTAGCCTGTATCGCAACGATCCATTCCGCGCTCAAAAAATGATAATTTGAGTGCGGGATTTTCAATTGCACCGTATTACAGGTTGTGCGGGCCGGCTAAAATGCTTGCGTTAGTCTATACCGACACAATCCATTCCGCGATCTGAGACCAGTAGTTATGGATTTTGCGAAACAAAAATATTTCACAAAATTTATAACTAAACTGTTACAAAGTACACTAACACCCATAAACTACCTATTAACCCCTAAACCGCCACCCTCCCATGTAGCAAATACTATATTAAACGTATTAACCCCTAATTCGTCATCCACCCACATCACCACTATTAAATAAACCTATTAACCCCTAATCTGCCGCCCACCCACATTGCCAACACTATATAAACCTATTAACCCCTAAACCGCCAGCCCCCCACATCGCCATCACTATAATAAAGTATTAACCCCTAAACTGCCAGCCCCCCACATCACCACTAATAAACTAAACCTATTAACCCCTAAACCACCAGCCCCCCACATCGCAACTAATAAACAAAACCTTTTTACCCCTAAACCACCAGCCCCCCACATTGCAAAACACTTAATTAAACTATTAAGCTCTAAACCTAACACCCCCTAATTTTAAATTAAAAGTACAATATAACTATCTTAAAATAAATAAAAACTTCCCTGTGAAATAAAAAAAAACCTAAGATTAAACTACAAATTGGCCTAACATAACTATTCTAATAAAATAAAATAAACTACAAATTAAAAATCCTAAATTACATGATTAAAAAAACCTCTAAAATTATGAAAAATAAAAAAACACTAAGATTAAAAAAAATATAAAAAAAATTTTTTTCAAAATAATAAAAATTACACCTAATCTATTAGCCTTATAAAAACAAAAAAGTAATTCCAAAATAAAAACACCCACTAACCTAACAATAAACTACCAATAACCCTTAAAAGGGCCTTTTGTAGGGCATTGCCCTAAGTTAATCAGCTCTTTTACATTAAAAAATTACAAAGTCCCCCCTAACAGTAAACCCCCCCACCCAACCAACCCCCCAAAATAAAAAAAACCTAAGTCTAAAAAAAACCTTAGCTACTTATTGCCCCTAAAGGGGCATTTGTATGAGCATTGCCCTTAAAAGGGCAATTAGCTCTTTTACAATCAGCTCTTTTACTGCCCAAAGCCCTAATAAAAAAAAAGCATTGAGATTGTCTTCATCCAGGCAGCGACATCAACATCCATCGTGGGGGCATCTTCTATCTTCATCCTGGTGGTGCAGAGCTGTGGAGGCGCAGAGCATCGTCGCTGGCGGTGCGGATATCCAGCATCGAGAATCCTCTTCATACGATCATTGCCATACACTGAAGAATGAATGCAAGGTACCTGTTTAAATATGAGGTACCTTACATTCCTATTGGCTGACATTTTCAAATCAGCCAATAGGATGAGAGCTACTGAAATCCTATTGGCTGTTCAAATCAGCCAAGATGGATTTTTAAATGGGTACCTTGCATTCAAGCTTCAGTGTACGGCGGTGATCATATGAAGAGGATCCTCCACACTGGATGTCCGCCCCCCCCCGGCAAAGATGCTCCGCACTTCCACAGCTCCGTGCCTCCACAGCTCTGCACCACTGGGATGAAGATAGAAGATGCCCCCGCAATGGATTAAGATGTCGCCACCTGGGTGAAGACTTCTTGCTGCCTGGATGAAGATGGATGTCCGGACTTCAGGAACCATGAGTAGATTTCCTGGGGTTAGTGTTAGTTTATTTTTTTATTTTTTTTAAGATAATGGATGGGCAGTAAAAGAGCTGAATGCCCTTTCAATATATATCTGTGTGTGTGTGTGTGTGTACAGCTGGGCCTAGCACTCACGGTGATCAAATACTGACTGGGGTGCACAACAAGCTTTCCAATATATCCAATTAAGAAGACATTCTCTGGGTTTGAATTAATGTTCACTCTTTAATCCAATGTGACGTTTCAGGGTTTGGTCTGAGGATGGGGGTGAAACCCCAAAATGTCAGATTGGTTTAAAGAGTGAACATTAATTCAAACATGGAGAGTGCCTTCTTTATTTGATGAATATAAATATATATATATATATTAATACAACAAAAGAAAAGGGGGCGCCCTTGAGAGTATCTATAAATGGTAATATGTAGTATATGAGGTAGCTTATATGTTACCAATAGAAATGCACTTTTCAGTATAAATGATGATACACTGATTCAGTAGTAACTAGTATATATGTTGTGGACAGAGTAAATAGATGTTAACCTATACAATTTGATAATCACAATGTTAATAGGACAGTTGTATCTCACTCAAAACTAGTATATACGTTGTGAACAGAGTAAATAGATGTTAGCCTAAACAATTTGATAATCACAATGTTAATAGGATAGTTATATCTCACTCAAAGATAGTGGTTAATGGGTGACAATGATCACTATATTGTCCTTTATAAAGGTCTTGATAGTAGAATACCAAGGCAGCAATCTGTAGTGGTCCAGACCAGGATCCAATTAAGCAATCTAAAATATCAAACAGAGACAGATGCGCCACATGGCCCAATATTGTAGTTTCCAAATTTATGTAGATTTTACTATATAGTTGAACTCACATGTATTGGAGCACCTCAATTGGTGCAAATGACACAGTCTGGGATCTATAACAGTCACCCAGCAGACCGGCCTCTCGAGTTGTTCAGGGTCTGTGTAAAATAGAAAACACAAAAAAGCCTATATGGCCTAGTATTGTATGACTAGAGTGATTTCACACCAGATAGTAGTATAAGATTTTGAACTCACATTTGGTGAAGCATCCCCAATGATGCTATAGAGACAAGCTGGGATTAATTCAGTCACCCAACAGACTTAGCTCGTGGCATACAGCATGCAATAGTCCTCTCAGTGGTCTTTAGGTCAGTGATATCCTCAGATAAAAACCAGTTCATAGGCAGCAAGTGTTTATAGTAAAAGTTAAAATCACTTTAATAAAATAATATTAAATTGCGACGCGTTTCTCAGTCTCAGACTGTTTCCTCAGGCATAATTATGCCTGAGGAAACAGTCTGAGACTGAGAAACGCGTCGCAATTTATTATTATTTTATTAAAGTGATTTTAACTTTTACTATAAACACTTGCTGCCTATGAACTGGTTTTTATCTGAGGATATCACTGACCTAAAGACCACTGAGAGGACTATTGCATGCTGTATGCCACGAGCTAAGTCTGTTGGGTGACTGAATTAATCCCAGCTTGTCTCTATAGCATCATTGGGGATGCTTCACCAAATGTGAGTTCAAAATCTTATACTACTATCTGGTGTGAAATCACTCTAGTCATACAATACTAGGCCATATAGGCTTTTTTGTGTTTTCTATTTTACACAGACCCTGAACAACTCGAGAGGCCGGTCTGCTGGGTGACTGTTATAGATCCCAGACTGTGTCATTTGCACCAATTGAGGTGCTCCAATACATGTGAGTTCAACTATATAGTAAAATCTACATAAATTTGGAAACTACAATATTGGGCCATGTGGCGCATCTGTCTCTGTTTGATATATATATATATATATATATATATATGTATATATATATATATATATATATATATGTATATATATATATATATATATATATATATATATATATATATACATATATACTGTATATATATATATATGTATATATGTATATAAATACATATATACTGTACATGTGCGTACATATGTATTTATATATGCATTTATCTATTTAAAGACATATATACACATGTAAACACATAAATACATATGTTCACATATATAGGTTTTTATATAAGTGCATTGGAGCCCTTTGCAGTTAAAGGGACATAATACTCATATGCTAAATCACTTGAAACTGATGCAGTATAACTGTAAAAAGCTGACAGGAAAATATCACCTGAGCATCACTATGTAAAAAAGGAAGATATTTTACCTTACAATCTCCTCAGCTCAGCAGAGTAAGTTCTGTGTAAAAAGTTATACTCAGCTGCTCCCAGCTGCAGGTAAAAATAAAAAAAAAATGAAGAAATGAACAGCAGCCAATCAGCATCAGCAGTGCTGAGGTCATGAACTCTTACTGTGATCTCATGAGATTTGACTTAACTCTCATGAGATTTCATAGTAATCTTCCTTTACCTGATTGGTGAAATAATATGAGAGTTCACGAGGCTCATCCTTTCAGCTGTCCCAGGACAGACACACTAAAATGCTGCTTAGAAATCCTTTGCAATGGGAGGTGGCCACTGAGGAACTTTTGAGGTAAAATATCTTTCTTTTTTACATATAGTTGTTCAGGAGATATTTTCTAGTCAGTTTTTTACAGCTATGCTGCATCACTTTCAAGTGTTTAAACATTTGGGTATTATGGCCCTTTAAGTAGATCATACAACATGTAAAAACATATTTATGCAATACTCATATGTAATAAGTGTTATACTGTATATTTACTTTAAATATTTTGCATTACAATGTTCTGCACATAGCAGAAAATGTTCTATGTATTTCTAAATAGATATTTCTATATATAACAATGTATATCTATAGGTACAGATATATATTGAAGCACAATACCATCAGATATATGTAGAAATATGTATTTATGAATAAATAGAACATATTTGTCTATGTGAAGAACATTTGAGTGTAAAATATTCATATTTTCTTGTCGGGTTAGCGCACATTAGAATATGCTATTGAGTTTGCGCACAGGTAGGGTGTTAGGTTTTTTCCCCACATTTTTTGCTCCATTGACTTCAGTGGGGGAATACGTGAACATAAATTCAAAGTTTGGATTTTTGCGTTCATTGGGTTAGCGCGAGAGCACAAAACTTTTGCTTTCAGCTCATAATACGAGCGTAACCCAAGAGCTTACTTCTAGCTCAGTTAATGCTTGAGTGGGGCAGTTAAAAAGTACTCCTTTCATAATCTGGACCTTTATCCGACAGTGTTAGTATGATTGTAACTGAACTTTTAAATGTATTTTTGAAGGTTTTTTTTCCACTATTTTGCCTCACATAACAGTTAACCAGAGCTCTGAAGACACGATATCCCGACTCGCATTAAATTCAATTGTGTTCAAGCAATTGCATTCACTTTCAACCTATAATATGTGTGCTACTTCCAACACACAGAAAGAGCTGCAATAAACCCCTTTTCACTTGCCCGCAACAATGTGCTACTCGTAATATAGCCCAGTATATTAAAATTTAATCTTTAGTTAATCAAAGTTTGTTAAGAATACTGACTTATAGTTTTAGTTTTATGTATTTCCTATAATTTGTTGAGAACTATTTTCTCTAATGTATTTACAACACCTTGAAGTTTCTCCAGAAACGTTAATAAATTAAGTCCATGTCCAAAATACAAATTCAGCAAACTTTGTCATTATAATGCATTAACTCTGCCCTTTGGAAATAGAGATCAGAGATTTACACCTCTAACTTTTCTCTTTCTTTTGTCTATATGCCATTATTCTCAAAGCAATTACAGATAACACTAATAAGATATTTTCATTATCCTTTTTACTTAATGGGATAGATCAACAAGATAAGTGTCACATTTTTGCTCCTATATGAACTCACTCTTGCTTAAACACAATTCATTTGCACTAAAAAAAAATTTCTTTTTTGATTTAACAAGGTAAGGTGTTAAGACCCAGTGTTACTGGTGGGAGGGTCACATGGGGTTTGTGGTGAGATTGTTTGAACATTAGGTTATTTAAAGTGCAGTGGGGTAAATAGGGAGAATTAGTATTAAGATTAGAATAGTTTAAGATTGTGCAAGTAAAGGGTAACTGTGGAGTGTGAATGGTTGAGAAGGGAAGTTACCATAAGAGTGAATTATAACTGGGGGATTTCAGACATTATACATAATAATTGAGAGAAGAAATTATTGTTAGGGTTAATTGTGTTGAAAAGTTTCAGTTCAGTCATTATACGCAATAATTGAATGTGGATCTCACTGTTTGGTTAACTATAAAATGATGGGTTCAGGTCAGTCATTATAAGTAATGGCTGAGGGTAAATTTGCAGTTTGGTTTATTTGCCTGACGATTTTATGACTTCACAATTATCATGTATTGCACTGAGGGTTCTATGCAACACGGTTAAAGAATTTTGAAGTGAGAGTTCAGTAATATTTTGCGGTGGGGAGATTTCATTTTGGTGTAGTTTGCATTATGGTGGTTAAATGAGTGGTGGTCTTAAACGTAGCAGGATGCAGCAGCACTTCAAATATCAAAGTATTTATTTTAGTGATTAAAAATAATACTTATACAATGGGGGTAGTTATCAATGTGTCTTTTTTACCTGTCTTCGCCGGCCCAATACGCCCGCCTAAGCTCGCCTCACATCGCCGCCGCGGACCTGCAAAAATTCGCCTAAGTTATCAATAAAGCTGTCAAAAAGCCGCGCACCAAGTACGGGGCGATGAGCAGCGGACTGTGAGAGTTATCACTCATCCGATCTCGCTGCTCTTCGGCTTTTTTACAGCTTTCTTGCTAGCCTGTCACTAAGCACCCACACTAAACTACACTGTTCTACCCCCTATAACGGAGCCCCCGGAGCCCCCCGCAACTAAATAGAGTTACTAACCCCTAAACCGCCACTCCTAGACCCCGTCGCAACTCTTATAAATGTATTAACCCCTAAACTGCCACTCCTAGACCCCGCCGCAACTCTTATAAATGTATTACCCCTAAACCGCCGCTCCCGGACACCGCTGCCACCTACATTATACCTAGTAACCCCTATCCTGCCCCCCCTATACCGTCGCCCTCTATAATAAAGTTATTAACCCCTATCCTGCTGATCCCGCACCTCAACGCAACTAAATAAATAGTTTAACCCCTAAACCGCCGCTCCCTGACCCCTCCGCAACCAATATTAAATTTATTAACCCCTATCCTGCCCCCCCTACACCGTCGCCACCTTTAATAAATTTATTAACCCCTATCCAGCACCCCACTACACCGCCGCCACTGTAATAAAATTATTAACCCCTAAACCTAAGTCTAACACTAACCCTAACACCCCCTTAACTTAAATATTAATTAAATAAATCTAAATAATATTTCTATTATGAACTAAATTAATCCTATTTAAAACTAAATACTTACCTTTAAAATAAACCCTAATATAGCTACAATATAATTAATAATTATATTGTAGCTATCTTAGGCCTAGATTTAGAGTTTGGCGGTAGCCGTGAAAACCAGCGTTAGAGGCTCCTAACGCTGGTTTTAGGCTACCGCCGGTATTTGGAGTCAGTCTGGAAAGGGTCTAACGCTCACTTTTCAGCCGCGACTTTTCCATACCGCAGATCCCCTTATGTCAATTGCGTATCCTATCTTTTCAATGGGATCTTTCTAACTCCGGTATTTAGAGTCGTGTCTGAAGTGAGCGTTAGAAATCTGACAACAAAACTCCAGCCGCAGAAAAAAGTCAGTAGTTAAGAGCTTTCTGGGCTAACGCCGGTTCATAAAGCTCTTAACTACTGTGCTCTAAAGTACACTAACACCCATAAACTACCTATGTACCCCTAAACCGAGGCCCCCCCACATCACCGCCACTCTAATAAAAAATTTTAACCCCTAATCTGCCGACCACCACCTACGTTATACTTATGTACCCCTAATCTGCTGTCCCTAACACCGCCGACCCCTATATTATATTTATTAACCCCTAATCTGCCCCCCTCAACGTCGCCTCCACCTGCCTACACTTATTAACCCCTAATCTGCCGAGCGGATCGCACCGCTACTATAATAAAGTTATTAACCCCTAATCCGCCTCACTCCCGCCTCAATAACCCTATAATAAATAGTATTAACCCCTAATCTGCCCTCCCTAACATCGCCGACACCTAACTTCAAGTATTAACCCCTAATCTGCCGATCGGAGCTCACTGCTACTCTAATACATTTTTTAACCCCTAAAGCTAATTCTAACCCTAACCCTAACACCCCCCTAAGTTAAATATAATTTTATTCTAACGAAATAAATTAACTCTTATTAAATAAATTATTCCTATTTAAATCTAAATACTTACCTGTAAAATAAACCCTAATATAGCTACAACATAAATTATAATTATATTATAGCTATTTTAGGATTAATATTTATTTTACAGGCAACTTTGTATTTATTTTAACCAGGTACAATAGCTATTAAATAGTTAAGAACTATTTAATAGCTAAAATAGTTAAAATAATTACAAAATTACCTGTAAAATAAATTCTAACCTAAGTTACAATTAAACCTAACACTACACTATCAATAAATTAATTAAATAAAATACCTACAATTACCTACAATTAAACCTAACACTACACTATCAATAAATTAATTCAATACAATATCTACAAATAAATACAATGAAATAAACTAACTAAAGTACAAAAAATAAAAAAGAACTAAGTTACAAAAAATAAAAAAATATTTACAAACATCAGAAAAATATTACAACAATTTTAAACTAATTACACCTACTCTAAGCCCCCTAATAAAATAACAAAGACCCCCAAAATAAAAATAAATATCTTCACCATACCAGGTTCACCAATCGATCCAGAAGAGCTCCTCCGATGTCTTGATCCAAGCCCAAGCGGGGGGCTGAAGATGTCCATGATCCGGCTGAAGTCTTCATCCAAGCGGGAGCTGAAGAGGTCCATGATCCTGCTGAAGTCTTCTATCAATGGCATCTTCAATCTTCTTTCTTCTGGATCCATGTTCATCTTGCAGACCTCCGACGCAGAACATCCTGCTGGCCCGACGGACTACCGACGAATGAAGGCTCCTTTAAGGGACGTCATCCAAGATGGCGTCCCTCGAATTCCGATTGGCTGATAGGATTCTATCAGCCAATCGGAATTAAGGTAGGAAAATTCTGATTGCCTGATGGAATCAGCCAATCATAATCAAGTTCAATCCGATTGGCCGATCCGATCAGCCAATCAGATTGAGCTTGCATTCTATTGGCTGTTCCGATCAGCCAATCGGATTGAACTTGATTCTGATTGGCTGATTCCATCAGCCAATCAGAATTTTCATACCTTAATTCCGATTGGCTGATAGAATCCAATCAGCCAATTGGAATTCGAGGGACGTCATCTTGGATGACGTCCCTTAAAGGAGCCTTCATTCGTCGGTAGTCCGTCGGGCCAGCAGGATGTTCCGCGTCGGAGGTCTGCAAGATGAACATGGATCCGGAAGAAAGAAGATTGAAGATGCCGTTGATAGAAGACTTCAGCCGGATCATGGACCTCTTCAGCTCCCGCTTGGATGAAGACTTCATCCGGATCATGGACATCTTCAGCCCCCCGCTTGGGCTTGGATCAAGACATCGGAGGAGTTCTTCTGGATCGATCGGTGAACCTGGTATGGTGAAGATAAGGTAGGAAGATCTTCAGGGGCTTAGTGCTAGGTTTATTTAAGGGGGGTTTGGGTTAGATTAGGGGTATGTGGGTGGTGGGTTGTAATGTTGGGGGGGTATTGTATGTGTTTTTTTTTACAGGCAAAAGAGCTGAATTCTTTGGGGTATGCCCCGCAAAGGGCCCTGTTCAGGGCTGGTAAGGTAAAAGAGCTTTGAACTTTAGTAATTTAGAATATGGTAGGGCCTTTTTTTATTTTGGGGGTCTTTGTTATTTTATTAGGGGGCTCAGAGTAGGTGTAATTAGTTTAAAATTGTTGTAATATTTTTCTGATGTTTGTAAATATTTTTTTATTTTTTGTAACTTAGTTCTTTTTTATTTTTTGTACTTTAGTTAGTTTATTTCATTGTATTTATTTGTAGATATTGTATTGAATTAATTTATTGATAGTGTAGTGTTAGGTTTAATTGTAGGTAATTGTAGGTATTTTATTTAATTAATTTATTGATAGTGTAGTGTTAGGTTTAATTGTAACTTAGGTTAGGATTTATTTTACAGGTAATTTTTTAATTATTTTAACTATTTTAGCTATTAAATAGTTCTTAACTATTTAATGGCTATTGTAATTGGTTAAAATAAATACAAAGTTGCCTGTAAAATAAATATAAATCCTAAAATAGCTATAATATAAATATAATTTATATTGTAGCTATATTAGGATTTATTTTACAGGTAAGTATTTAGCTTTAAATAGGAATAATTTATTTAATAAGAGTTAATTAATTTCGTTAGATTTAAATTATATTTAACTTAGGGGGGTGTTAGTGTTAGGGTTAGACTTAGCTTTAGGGGTTAATACATTTATTAGAATAGCGGTGAGCTCCAGTCGGCAGATTATTGGTTAATGTTTGAAGTTAGGTGTCAGCTATGTTAGGGAGGGCAGATTAGGGGTTAATACTATTTATTATAGGGTTATTGAGGCGGGAGTGAGGCGGATTAGGGGTTAATAACTTTATTATAGTAGCGCTCAGGTCCGGTCGGTAGATTAGGGGTTAATAAGTGTAGTTAGGTGGAGGCAACGTTGGGGGCGGCAGATTAGGGGTTAATAAATATAATATAGGGGTCAGCGATGTTAGGGCAGCAGATTAGGGGTACATAGGGATAATGTAGGTGACGGGGGTGTACGGAGCGGCAGATTAGGGGTTAATAAGTGTAAGGTTAGGGGTGTTTAGACTCGGGGCACATGTTAGAGTGTTAGGTGCAGACGTAGGAAGTGTTTCCCCATAGCAAACAATGGGGCTGTGTTAGGAGCTGAACGCGGCTTTTTTGCAGGTGTTAGGTTTTTTTTCAGCTCAAACAGCCCCATTGTTTTCTATGGAGGAATCGTGCACGAGCACGTTTTTTAAGCTGGCCGCGTCCGTAAGCAACTCTGGTATCGAGAGTTGCAGTGGCGGTAAATATGCCTGTACGCTCCCTTTTTGGAGCCTAACGCAGCCATTCTGTGAACTCTCAATACCAGAGGTATTTAAAAGGTGCGGCCAGAAAAAAGCCAGCGTTAGCTACGCGGGTCGTTACCGACAAAACTCTAAATCTAGCCGTTAGGATTTATATTTATTTTACAGGTAACTTTGTATTTATTTTAGCTTGTTAGAATAGTTATTAAATAGGTATTAACTATTTAATAACTACCTAGCTAAAAGAAATACAAAATTACCTGTAAAATAAATCCTAACCGAAGTTACAATTAAACCTAACACTACACTATCATTAAATGAATTAAATAAATTAACTACAAATAACTACAATTAAATACAATTACATAAACTAACTAAAGTACAAAAAAATAAAAAAGCTAAGTTAAAAAAATAAAAAAATAAGTTACAAACATTTTAAAAATATTACAACAATTTTAAGCTACTTACACCTAATCTAAGCCCCCTAATAAAATAACAAACCCCCCCAAAATAAAAAAAATGCCCTACCCTATTCTAAATTAAAAAAGTTCAAAGCTCTTTTACCTTACCAGCCCTTAAAAGGGCCTTTTGTGGGGCATGCCCCAAAGAATTCAGCTCTTTTGCCTGTAAAAGAAAAATACACCCCCCCCCCCAACATTAAAACCCACCACCCACATACCCCTAATCTAACCCAAACCCCCCTTAAAATAACCTAACACTAATCCCCTGAAGATCATCCTACCTTGAGTCGTCTTAGCAGCCATGGAACCGAAGAGGAGACCCGGAGCAGCAGAAGTTATCCTCCAAGCGGCGCTGAAGAAATCTTCCATCCGATGAAATGATCCTCCAAGCGGCGCTGAAGAAGTCTTCCATCCGGGCGATGTCATCTTCCAAGAGGCGCTGAAGAAGTCTTCTATACGGGCGATGTCATCTTCCAAGCGGGGTCTTCAATCTTCATCCCGCCAACGCGGAACATCCTTCTTTACCGACGGACTACCGAAGAATGAAGGCTCCTTTAAGGGACGTCATCCAATATGGCGTCCCTTCAATTCCGATTGGCTGATAGGATTCTATCAGCCAATCGGAATTAAGGTAGGAAAAATCTGATTGGCTGATTGAATCAGCCAATCATATTCAAGTTCAATCCGATTGGCTGATCCAATCAGCCAATCAGATTGAGCTTGCATTCTATTGGCTGTTCCGATAGTGTAGTGTTAGGTGTAATTGTAACTTAGGTTAGTTTTTATTTTACAGGTAAATTTCTCTTTATTTTAGCTAGGTAAGCTATTAAATAGTTAATAACTATTTAATAGCTATTGTATCTAGTTAAAATAAATTGAAAGATGCCTGTAAAATAAAAATAAATCCTAAAATAGCTACAATATAATTATTATTTATATTGTAGCTATATTAGGGTTTATTTTAAAGGTAAGTATTTAGTTTTAAATAGGATTAATTTAGTTCATAATAGAAATACTATTTAGATTTATTTAATTAATATTTAAGTTAGGGGGGTGTTAGGGTTAGGGTTAGACTTAGGTTTAGGGGTTAATATATTTATTACAGTGGCGGCGGTGTAGTGGGGGGCAGGATAGGGGTTAATAAATGTATTATAGGTGGCGATGGTGTAGGGGGGGGCAGATTAGGGGTTAATAAATTTAATATAGGTTGCGGCAGGGTCCGGGAGCGGCGGTTTAGGGGTTAAACTATTTATTTAGTTGCGGCGAGGTGCGGGATCGGCAGGATAGGGGTTAATAACTTTATTATAGAGGGCGGCGGTATAGGGGGGGCAGGATAGGGGTTACTAGGTATAATGTAGGTGGCGGTGGGCTCCGGGAGCGGCGGTTTAGGGGTTAATATGTATAGAGTAGCTTGCGGTGGGTTCCGGGAGCGGCGGTTTAGGGGGTAGTACATTTATTTAGTTGCGGCGGTGTAGGGGGGCAGATAAGGGGTGTTTAGACTCGGGGTACATGTTAGGGTGTTAGGTGTAGACAGCTCCCATAGGAATCAATGGGATATCTGGCAGCAGCGAACTTGTACTTTCGCTATGGTCAGACTCCCATTGGGCCGGAAAAGTGCCGAGCATACCTGCTAGTTTTTTGAAAACTAGCAAAAGTAGTCAGATTGTGCCGCACTTGTGTGCGGAACATCTGGAGTGACGTAAGAATCGATCTGTGTCGGACTGAGTCCGGCGGATCGAAGTTTACGTCACAAAATTCTACTTTTGCCGGTCTCTAGCCTTTGATAACTTAGGCGAATCAGCCACGCCACAAATACGCTGCGGAATTCCAGCGTATTTGAGGTTGACGGCTTGATAACTAGGCCCCAATGTTTCAGACCACAGTCCTTAATCACGGTGTAAAAATATTATTTGCATTCAATAAAATAAATACTTTTGATATTTGGAATGCTGTTCCATTTTGCTTTGTTTGATACTTTGGGGCTTTTGGAGTGTAAAGCCTGGCAGCGTCCACCCATGCTATTCTGGTGCTGAATCTTTCTTACCTATCGGGCTTAAACTTAATTAGGATGTTTTTATCAATTACACCTCCGCTTTTAGGAGAAATAAAGCAGTGGCAGCAGTGTAGATGCCCACACCTAGAAACAACAATCTTAGAGTACCGTTTAGAATAACAGTTACCATAGAAAGCAATTGCTAATAATAGGGGATTGCAGTATTGTTGGAGATGCTCAGATTTTGAGTTTGATGGTTTGTGACCTGCGATTTATACTGAATAAAGAGTTAACACCTCTCACATTTGTGTCTATTGTTGCTGCACTTTGTCAGATTCACATTTACCATTCATCTTGACCATGCTTGAAATTATGTATAAAATAAAAAAAAAAACATATTAAAATATAATATTTCACTTATATTTATACATATTAAATGAAAAATAAAGTTTTATTATTGAAAACAAACAAACATTTTTAACAGTAATTTAAATGGGTATGGTATATGACAAGGTGCTGGATTGGGTGGGGCTCAAAGGTGTATATGTATGTGTGTATATGTGTATACATATGTATGCATGTATAAATATGTATGTGTGCAGTACAACACCATATTTTATATGTAATTGAAGAACTCCACTATTTGAGTGTAGGTTTAATGCACCTTTGGCTTAGTACTCAAGCCATAGCTGACATGAGTTTTCTGCGTACCAACATAGAAGTCTATTATGTGAGGAGTTTATATCCAGATGTTAGTGCTCCCTAGACATTTTCAAGATCAATACAATTTTACTTTCATTTTGTAATATGAAATAAAAGCGCTATTCATTTAACTCAAGCGATGATAGAGCGCAATAACACTAATATTTTTTAGCTACAATTGTGATCTAACCCTTATTGTTTAATGTAAAACCTGGAAGTGTTTCAATTTTTTCCAACATGAACTACATGAAAACAATATCATCATCAAACAGAGGACACAAAAAAAGCCTAGATATCTTGTACCAAAAATGCCCTACTTTTTTTTAACAGTGTGAATGTAATGATTATATCAATCTAAAAGTATTTAAAAAAGTTATATGAAAATCATGTTTATATGGATTGGAAAACCATTAGTGATCATCTCAATGCAAGTTCTCTGAGGAATTTGAAAAGCCACAAAAACAGGGAACTTAAATATTTAACAAATATGCCTTAAAATTACCCTGAAAATGAATATGTATTAGGTACACACAGCAGCAAATCATGTTAATCAAATACCATTTTACAGCTCAGATTGATTTTCTTACGTTCAAACTAAAGTTCATTTGTGAGAGAAAGAGAACATAGTACATAACTAGCTTAAGGGGTAAATGCCTTATTGTGTTGCATATTTCTTCATTTTTATTTCTATCAATAAGAGTACTAACTTTTGTCAGGTAAGGTACAGATTTAAAAATGTTTTAAGGGGACACTCAAGTCCAAATGAAACTTTCATGATTCAGATAGTTCATTTAGTTTTAAACAACTTTCCAAATTACTTTAATTAACAAAATTTTGCACAGTTTGTTTATATTTACATTTTTGAATCACAAGCTCTTATTGATCATGTGCAAGAATACACAGACTATACGTATATACATTTGTGATTGGCTGATGGTTGTCACATGATACAGGGGAAGCATAAATAGACATAGCTTTAAAATTGTCAGAAAAAAATCTACTACTCATTTGAAGTTCAGAGTAGATGCTATTGCAAAGTCTTTTTATCATAAATTTGCTGATTAGGCAAATCTAGTGTATTTACTGGTCATTTAAATACACAAATACACATACCATAATATAAACTATTCTATATATATAAAACTACACTGAGTGTATTTTCGAGAGAAACAGCTCTCCTATTTATCAAAAAACGTTATATGCTAGTGACACATTTACAAGCTCATTGTTATAAAAGGCACTTGGCTAAAAGAGTGATTTCTGTCTTTGCTGCAATTAGGCATACTCTACCTTTAAAGAGGCCTAGAAGATCAATTAGGCCTTAATTGTAGTAGTCTATATTAGCTCTGTGTTGGTTGTTTGGTTACTTGTGTGTTATGTTAGTGAACCTTTTACTCTGGTTTGACTTCTGCTCTGCTCTCCTTGACTATGCTTATTAAAAACTTGTTTGGGACCTACTTGAAATTCAACTGGCTTTTTTTGTGGACTCTGCATTTGTTAAATTATTTTGTGCTGCTAATCCCTGTGAGGTCTTGATTCAGACTGCCTGACTACATTTTCCCTTGATACCTCAGCTATCATAAGATCTGCATTAAGTATGCATTCATCTGGATAGCAAGACTATACTTATACAAAGGCATGTCTTTCTTTGATATTCAAATTTATAAACTTACAGTTACTTTCTAGTACTGAGTTGTTTGTTTTGTAGGTGCTGATTAACCACTAGAAAGAGTTCTGCTACTAAGTTTAGTCTTATTCTTCTCTTTCTCGTGGCCTCTGTTGAAACACTGTGTTAACATTCAGTGCATCAGTAAGGGTTTGTGTTGAGCTAAGTTTCTCAGCCATTGATTCCAGTTTGTTATGTTCAAAACAACAGCACTACACCTGACACTGAAAAAATGTGTGCTCAGACAGGAAAGAGGTTTGCTGTTTGTTACACAAATATATGTAAATCTTACCATCAAGTCCCATAATAGACTAAGACGGGGGGGGGGGGGGTAAGGGTAACATTTAATTCAGCTTTAACACTTGAGGTCTTAAGTCTGTGTATTATTGTTACAGCCACCTCATTATGTTCATGTGCATGGGAAAATATGCAAAATGTAAAGCCAATTGTTGAAAGACTAACTTTGTTCCAAATTTGTTTTGTGGGATCATGAGTGCATGTTGGTGTCTTGTCTTAACCTATAAATTTCCCCAAGATGAGCCTCTCAATGCTTGGTTGCTCTCAAACGCCCTCTTGGTTTTCTTTGTATTCCCTGATATACCCTCCCTTTCAGTGTTCTGTATCCTGCTAACCTATGACTTCTTGACACCTTCTTTTAGTTTATTCTTTTTAGTTTGACCCTATCTTATCAGTCTGGGTGTACTGAATTTCTGGCTTGTCCTCCCAGTGTTTTCCAAGCAATCATATATTTCAAACTCATTTTGCAATACTAATGAAATACATTGTAAAACATGAAACTACCACTCTATATAAAACCTTTTAGCATTAAATATTAATTTCACAAACTAATTTTATTATAAATGCAAAAATGTTTTAACCATTCCACAAGTGTGTTTGTGCACATTCTTAGATAGATAATAAACCACAAACTTCACAATAATATAATTTGGCCACTAATTCAATATGTCTATGGATAATTTATCTTTGAATAATACATCTCTCAGACACATTATGCTATGTAGCTGTTTTCACAAGATGGTGATATTAGCTATTACCACTGGATGTGAAACATTTAACCATTAATATGAACATGCTTGGAGACAAAAAATAATGACTAAATCTGCTCAAAGAACTCTTGTCCAGCTGCTGGTAGATTTATACACTATGTCATAAACAGTTCTTCGTGGAACAGTAATTGGTCTGTTGAGGTTTTAGACTCGTATTACCCAGTCTCAGTGTAAGATGATTGGAATGCAGTATTCCATAAGATGAAGTAGCTTGGTGCCAGGAAAAATCTAAGGATATATTGCAATAATACATGCTGGTATGAACCAGCTATACATTACTAAGCCAACCTGGATCCAAGTAAATTATTTTGACAGCCTGGATTACCTTACAGTAATACCTGAATAATAAGTAATGGGAAATATGATTTTAGCTGATCATTTAAAGTGCATAGTGTGCATTGTTCTCAATGGTGTGATGAACAAATGGAATATTACTGTATGTGAAACATAAAACATGCTTTAGGGAGCAGGAAAGATGAAATATTTGGATGGTTTCCATTATAAGAAAGGATTAAAGGAATAATACATGTCATGTTTAGTGTTAATCAGTAACATGTTATATAAATACCAAAAGCATATGTGTGATAGGAAATATTTACATAAATAGGAAAAGGAAGCTTTTACATAATGAGGTATTTTCACTGAAACGTCAAGTTAAAATAAGCCTTTAAGTCTTAAATCTTTTGTAATGTTAACACCATGTATATACAAATGACATACTGTGATCATTTGAAAGTGCTTTGCAATGTTCAAATAGTAAGAAGTGGGAAACGATAGTTTTGTGTAAAATGCAATGTATGTTAGAAAATGTTTCTTAAAACTTTTTAAATTATGAAAGTCCGATAAGATAGCATCAGCATGTTCATTTGCAAATGCAATTAAGTATTTGAAACTTTAAAATGGTAAGTTACATTTGTATCAGTACACATCATGAATTAAATTATTAATTGAATTAAAAAAATTACTGCCTAAATTACAAGTGTAGCGCAAAAATATTAGTGCTATTGAGTGCTATACTTGTGCATTTGGATCCTTCGTTAGGATCCGAATGCAGAAGTAATTGCTATTCAGCTCTTTTCAGAGCCAGATTGATTCTGGTGCAAGATCACAATGTTAAGATCTGTGCACATCTAGTGCACATCTAGATCTTAACATGGTGATCTTGAACCAGAATCAATCCAGCACGGAAAAGAAAGAAATATCACTTACTTCCAGCTTCAGATTCAAAAGTCTATTGAGTACTAACAGTGCTTAAGTTAAATTAATAGCGCTCCTATTATTGCGCTAATATTACAAGTTGAAAGTAAAATGTTATGGAGCAAGCAAAAGCCTCAGGGACTAAAATCTGGAGGTCGGATAGAGCCACTCCCCTAGCTACATATATATACATTGATTACATTCATATTTTATGTGTGCATGTATGTACAAGTATAAACACATGCATGGACACACACATATATACTGTATATATAATAAATATATAAATATATTTATATATATATATATATATATATATATATATATATATACATATTTTTATATATATATATATATATATATATATATATATATATATATATATATATATATATATATATATATATATATATATATATATATATATATTAGAAATGTGAATATCCAAATTAATGCACCAATTAAATTTAAAAAATATATATATATATACTGACGAAATTCTTCAGTATTCATTTGTTTTCTTTAAATTATGTTTAAGGCGTTAAATACGTACCTCTAGTTTCCTGGAGAGACTAAGCATGACAGATTTCAAAACTAAGCAAAACAGATTTCATGCTAAGCCTCCTATTAGTCTCCTGTTAGCGAGGCCTGGGGGTCTGAGAAGAAGAGTCGAGGTTAGTATGGCTCTCCAGCATGCTAGAAGTAAGTATAATGCTACAATATTTACATTTGTTTAACAAAAACAAATGTAAATGTTCCATGAATAATCAGTATTCGTTTAGTTTAAAATAAAATGAATAGCAAACGAATATTAGGGAAACAAACATTTTTTTGCGCTGCACAAATTTAATATACACAAAATATATACACCTTTGAGCCCTTCCCAGTCAAACACCTTGACATATACCATATCCCTTTTAAAACCTTTTTATACATTTATTTCAGTAATAAACTTATATTAATTTTATATTTAATATACCAGTGTGTATATATATATATATATATATATATATATATATATACAGTATCTCACATAAGTAAGTACACCCCTCACATTTTTGTAAATATTTTATTATATATTTTCATGTGACAACACTGAAGAAATGACACTTTGCTACAATGTAAAGTAGTGAGTATACAGCCTTTATAAAAGTGTAAATTTGCTGTCCCCTCAAAATAACGCAACACACAGCCATTAATGTCTAAACCGTTGGCAACAAAAGTGAGTACACCCCTAAGTATAAATATCCAAATTGGGCCCAATTAGCCATTTTCCCTCCCCAGTGTCATGTGACTCGTTAGTGTTACAAGGGAGCAAGTGTGTTAAATTTGGTGTTATCACCCTCACACTCTCTCATACTGGTCACTGGAAGTTCAACATGGCACCTCATGGCAAAGAACTCTCTGAGGATCTGAAAAAAGAATTGTTGCTCTACATAAAGATGGTATAGGCTTTAAGAAGATTGCCAAGACCCTGAAACTGAGCTGCAGAATGGTGGGCAAGACCATACAGCGGTTTCGCAGTACAGGTTCCACTCAGAACAGGCTCAGCTTCATATCCACAGGTTTTCTTTGGGAAATATACGTATGAGTGCTGCCAGCATTGCTGCAGATGTTGAAGGGGTGGGGGGGGGGGGGGTTCAGCCTGTCAGTGCTCATACCATACACCACACACTGCATCAAATTGGTCTGCATGGCTGTCGTCCCAGAAGGAAGTCTCTTCTAAAGATGATGAACAAGAAAGCCAGCAAACCGTTTGCTGAAGACAAGCAGACTAAGGACATGGATTACTGGAACCATGTCCTGTGGTCTAATGAGAACAAGATAAACTTATTTGGTTCAAATGGTGTCAAGTGTGTGTGGCAGAAATCAG
Source organism: Bombina bombina (assembly GCF_027579735.1). Lineage (NCBI taxonomy): Eukaryota > Metazoa > Chordata > Amphibia > Anura > Bombinatoridae > Bombina > Bombina bombina. The sequence continues at coordinate 764,866,549 of NC_069501.1, forward strand.
GTGAGGAGAACAAAGACAAGTGTGTCTTGCCTACAGTCAAGCATAGTGGTAGGAGTGTCATGGTCTGGGCCTGCATGAGTGCTGCCGGCACTGGGGAGCTACAGTTCATTCATGAATGCCAACATGTACTGTGACATACTGAAGCCGAGCATGATCCCCTCCCTTCAGAGACTGGGCCGCAGGGCAGTATTTCAACATGATAACAACCACAGACACACCTCCAAGACGACCACTGCCTTGCTAAAGAAGCTGAGGGTAAAGTTGTGTCAGGATCTCTCTATTCTTGTTCCTTCCATCTCACCTTCCTCCTCAAACTCCTCCCACTTCCCCTTTAAGTTTGTGCTGCACCTAACCACAGGTGCTTAGTATTTTGGTTTTGGATAACCATTAGTCAGAATCCTGAGTTGTTTGCTGTTTCTCACGCAATGAATCCTCAAACTCTCTTCTTGTATCAGTCATCTACTTCTGACTCTGGATTGAATTACTCTGCTAAGGGAGATCTTTACTGCTGCATTACCTCTCTCCCTGTGTCTGGAGCATTTCCACTCAGTGCCTGTCAGTTGCTGCATTACCTCTCTCCCTGTATCTGGAGCATTTCCACTCAGTGCCTATCAGCTGCTGCATTACCTCTCTCCCTGTGTCTGGAGCATTTCCACTCAGTACCTGTCAGCAGCTGCACTACCTCTCTCCCTGTGTCCAGCGTGCTTAGAATCATTAGCAGGAGGTTGATCTCTCAGCTACCAGCTGTATAACATCATAACACCAAATATACAGACTCTGGAAGCGGTCCTCCTGTTAACCTGGTTTAACATTACACTGAGTAAGTGTTACTTTGTTGGTTCCTTCCTTTCTGTTGCTAATTATTTAAAACAGTTAGGATCATCAAACTAAATTCATTAACCTCTCATCTCCCTACTTATTCATAGTAGGTTTAAAGAGGTAACTGATACAATTACACAATTAAAAGTATATACTCGCCAAAAGATTCCTACATAAAAAGTATTGAGTACAATTCAAGCAGATTGTGATCCACCAGTGACAAGGAGCATTACATAATACTAAGCCTAAAAAACAAAATGGATCCTGCTGAATTACCACAGATTGTGTATAATTTATCACAGCGAGTTGATCAGCTGGGACAAGGGTTAAGAGAACTCGAGATTGAAAACTAATCCCTTAGGAAAATTATTAGGGATTCCATGTCCCAAAAATCATCACTGCCTGAACCAATAACCAAACCTATAGTTTCACTCCCTGACCCCTTTTCTGGAGACAGGAAACAATACCGCCACTTTAAGAATGCTTGCTTACTCCTATTCAGCCTAAAGCCGAAAACCTACAGCACAGAAAGAATTAAGGTTTTAACTATTATTTCCTTCCTGTGAGGAGAGCCTAGGGTTTGGGCTGACTCCTTCTTCGAACATGAGGATCCTATCTTAGGATCTCTAGACGAATTCCTCACCAACTTAGATGAACTATATTCTGACATCGATGTTCAAATGACTGCAGAAGCCTCTATGCGTAGTTTAAAGCAAGGCAAATGAGCAGAAGAGGATTATATTACTGACTTCAAGCAATGTGCTACTGATTCACAGTGGAACTCAATTGCACTAAGCAACCAGTTCAGGTTAGGATTATCTGATCAAATTAAAGATGAACTAGCAAGGACTGATCTACCTAAGACTCTGGAGTCGCTTATGAAACTATCCATCCAAATTAATCGAAGACTCAGAGAAAGGAGAGCTGAACGCTTTCATTCTGAACAACCAACACGTAACTATTCTACTCTTACCCAATCACCAAAGACTACTGCTGAACCCATGGAGATTAGATTGGCCAGGGGGGCGTTGACTCAAGAGGAACAGATTCGCAGAAGAACAAATCAATTGTGCATGTACTGTGCTAACCCTAACCACTCAGTTAAGGACTACCCTGTTCTCTTGAGAACAAAGAAAAGTAAGTCAACTAATGTTTATTCCTCTCAGGCAATTGTACATAACCCAGCTTACTGTACTCTTTCTCTGTTTTTGCAGTGGGATCAGGTCAATCTCTCCACTGAGGCCAGCATGGATTCAGGAGCCTAAGGCAATTTTATAAATAGCGCTCTTGTACAAACAAATAAAATCCCTGTTGCGTTAAAGCATAAAGCTGTCTCAGTTCGTGTTATTAATGGTTCCACAACAGCTACTGGTCCGATTACTCATCAGACCATACCTCTGTTAGTTAAGACCACCACTGGTCATACTGAGTTTATAGAATTTGATGTTCTACCCTCATTACTTTTTCCTACTGTTTTAGGGTTGTGTTGGCTGCAGAAACATCAACCCATCATAGACTGGAGCTGTTTAAAAATTACTTTTACCTCTTCATACTGTTCGGACTCTTGCTTTCCCCAGCCTTTATGTTTACAGGTTCTAGAATCTGGCTTCAAACTTCCAGAAGAATATGTATATTTCACCAATGTCTTCAGTAATAAGGAAGCTGAATCTTTACCACCTCATCGAGTTTATGATTGCCCGATTGACATCCAACCAGGGGCTTATATTCCTTGTGGGCATTTATACCCACTGAGCCAGCCTGAACTAGAACACCTCAAGTCATACCTCGAAGAAAATTTGCAAAAAGGCTTCATTAGACCTTCCACATCATCCGCTGGTGCTAGTCTCTTTTTCGTAAAAAACAAAGACAACTCTCTACGTCCCATCATAGACTACCGTGAATTGAACAAAAAGACCATAAAAAACGCTACCCTCTCCCGTTGATTCCAGAGCTTATTGAAAGACTTCAGGGATTTGTTGGATCTATGTTCTGTAGTGTACCTAGATGACATACTAATCTACTCGAAGACTTATGAAGAGCATATTAGACATGTGAGATGGATTTTATCAAGATTAAGGGTACACAGCCTGTATGCTAAACCTGAGAAGTGTGAGTTTCACACAGATAGGATTTCTTTCCTAGGCTACCATATTAGTCCTAGTGGTATTCGTATGCAAGAGGATAAAGTGGAGACTGTAAAAAAATGGTTACAACCTACAACTAGGAGACAACTCCAAAGATTTCTTGGATTTCCTAATTACTATAGAAAGTTTATCAAAGATTTTTTAAATATTGCAAAACCTTTAACTAAACTCACCAGTTCTACTCAAGTCTTCAGATGGAATACTGAAGCTACTAAAGTGTTTGAATATCTCAAATCAAGATTCACCACAGCTCCAATTTTAAGATTTCCTGATTCCACTTTACAGTATACCCTTGAAGTTGACTCATCTGATTATGCTCTTGGAGTTGTACTCTCTCAAAGAATTTCATTGTCAGAGCCACTACACCCTGTAGCATTTTTCTCCAAAGTACTAAGTCCTGCAGAGGTTAATTATGCTATTGGGGATAAGGAACTCTTGGAAATTATGAAGGCTTTGGAGTACTGGAGATACCTTTTAGAGGGTACACAACTGCCAATCATCATTTTAATCAATCTTAAGAATTTGGAATTTCTGCAAACAAGTAAAACTCTTTCATCTCGCCAGGTTCGCTGGAGTCTTTTCTTTACTCGTTTCAATTTTTACATTGTCTATCGCCCCTCAAGTAAGAACGGTAAAGCTGATGCCCTTTCTAGAAAAGATAACAAACCAAGTTACCTACTACAACAAACATAATACCCTCAGAAAAATTAATAGGACTCACCTGCTCCTTCATAAAGGAATTGAAACAGTCTTTGTCAACTGACACCTTTATACCCACAACTCAACTAGTTAAAAAGGAAGATGAATTGTTCTACTACAACAACAAACTCTATGTTCCTCAAGATCTCATGTGTTAAAATCACACCATGATTCACCGCTATCTGGTCATCCTGGTCAGTTGAGGACTTATGAACATGTATCAAGACAGTTCTGGTGGCCTACTATGAGGAAAAGTGTAAAACAATATGTCCAAACTTGTACTATATGTGTCACCTCAAAGTCAGAAAAGAGACCTCCTTATGGTCTGTTAATACCACTACCAATTCCTGATCGTCCTTGGCAGCATCTATCTTTAGACTTGATTGTAGACCTACCTGTATCCGGTAACATGAATACCATACTAGTTGTCATTGATATTTTCACGAAAATGGCTCATTTCCTGCCCTTTCATAAACTACCTACCTCCTCTGAAACAGCTACTTTATTCATAAACAACATTGTTAAATTGCATGGTTTCCCTGCTACAGTAACGTCTAATCGTGGCACTCAATTTACCTCCTGATTTTGGAAGGCTCTGTCGGAACATCTTCAAATAGATCATCGGTTCACAACTTCTTTTCATCCTCAAACCAACGGACCGGCAGAACGATTAAATCAGTGGTTAGAACAATACCTCAGATGTTATTGTTATTGTTCTTACCAACAAGGTGATTGGGTTAAACTCCTCCACTAAAACAACACCCTTCCGGGCTAACTATGGTTTTCACCCAAAATCCATACCCTGTTCAATTGGGAACACTGAATCTCCAGTAGCTAATGACTTAGCCAATTCACTACTAGATAATTTTAGGTATCTTAAAGAAAACATCAAAGTCTCCCAACTGTCTCAAAAAAATACTACGATCTTAGAAGACGACCCCCTCCACAATACTCTATAGGAGATCTGGTGTGGTTATCCACGAAAAACTTGAGATTCCAAATTCCCTTCAAAAAGTTAGGAGGATTATTTATTGGACCTTTTCCTATCAAGAAGATAGTAAACCCTAATGCAGTTACCTTACAGCTACCATTATCAATTAAGGTACATCCCACGTTCCACGTCTCTTTGCTCAAGCCTTACATTGCCCCAAGCGACCTTCATCCAGTACTACCACCCAAGTCCACATTAGTTGATTCAGAGGAATATGAAGTTTACTTTATTGTGGACTCCAGAATCTGTAACGGGTGGGTACAGTACCTAATTAGATGGAACGGATTTTCATCTGATGATGACTCTTGGGAACCTTCCTCCAACATTCATGCTCCTAGGTTACTTTCTTTGTTTCACCGCAGGAATCTTGACCGTAAGCTGTGGATCAGCTTCCTTGGGGAGGGGGTCATGTCAGGATCTCTCTATTCTTGTTCCTTCAATCTCACCTATTGCTACCTCCCTCCTCAAACTCCTCCCACTTCCCCTTTAAGTTTGTGTTGCACCTAACCACAGGTGCTTAGTATTTTGGTTTTGGATTACCATTATTCAGAATCCTGAGCTGTTTGCTGTTTCTCACACAAGGAACTCTCTTTTTGCATCAGCCATCTACTTCTGAATCTGGATTGAATTACTCTGCTAAGGGAGATATTTACTGCTGCATTACCTCTCTCCCTGTGTCTGGAGAATTTCCACTCAGTGCCTGTCAGCTGCTGCATTACCTCTCTCCCTGTGTCTGGAGCATTTCCACTCAGTGCCTGTCAGCTGCTGCATTACCTCTCTCCCTGTGTCTGGAGCATTTCCACTCAGTGCCTGTCAGCAGCTGCACTACCTCTCTCCCTGTGTCTGGAGTGCTTAGAATGATTAGCAGGAGGTTGACCTCTCAGCTACCAGCTGTATAACATCATAACACCAAATATACAGACTCTGGAAGTGGTCCTCCTGTCAACCTGGTTTAACATTACACTGAGTAAGTGTTACTCTGTCGGTTCCTTCCTTTCTGTTGCTAATTATTTAAAACAGTTAGGATCATCAAACTAAATTCATTAACCTCTCATCTCCCTACTTATTCATAGTAGGTTTAAAGAGGTAAATGACGCAATTACACAATTAAAGGTATATATTCACCTAAAGATTCCTACATAAAAAGTATTGAGTACAATTCAAGCAGATTGTGATCCACCAGTGATAAGGAGCATTATAAGTTGATGGACTGGCCAAGCATGTCTCCAGATCTAAAGAATATTGAGCATATGTGGGGCATCCTCAAATAGAAGGTGGGGGAGCGCAAGGTCTCTAACATCCACCAGCTCCGTGATGTCGTCATGGAGGAGTGGAAGAAGACTCCAGTGGCAACCTGTGAAGCTCTGGTGAACTCCATGCCCAAGAGGGTTAGGGCAGTGCTGGAAATGCTGAATAACACTTCACATGTATATATATATTTTTAGTAGACAACCCAAAGTATTGATCTAGGCCCATTTTGGTATATTTCCTACCACCATTTCACCGCCAAAATCAATCAAATAAAAAAAATTGTTAACTTTTTTTACTAACTTTTTCACAAACTTTAGGTTTCTCACTGAAATTATTTAGAAACAGCTTGTGCACGGTTGTAAATGCTTCTCTGGGATCCCCTTTGTTCAGAAATTGCACATCTATATGGCTTTGGCATTGCTTTTTGGTAATTAGAAGGCTGCTAAATGCTGCTGCGCACCACACTTGTATTATGCCCAGCAGTGAAGGTATTAATTAGGGAGCTTGTAGGGTTAATTTTAGCTTTAGTGTAGTGTAGTAGACAAGTGTTTGAAAAAAATGGAAAAGAGGTGCTCAGATATATCCCCTATGAGCTCCTATCCAAACCAACCCTTCCCCAGGTTGGGTTAAGAACAATAGTTCAATCTCAAAGTATATAGATAAGAAAAAGTCTCTCCTAATGCCTACTACCTCCGTCCAATTATACAGACTCCTCAGGTAGAGGATCAAGGTGCAGGTGCTCCAGTAGTGTAGTCCAACGTTAAAGCGTTTCGCCCTTGAAACAGGGCTTTATCAAAACATACTTCAGGTTATCCATGTCTGTTCTTTAAATACCCTTCTCTGGCAGTTCATTGGTTATGAACTGCCAGAGAAGAACATGTCTGTATTTGAAGAACAGAAATGGATAATCTGGAGTATGTTTTGATAAAGCCCTGTTTCATGGGCGAAATGCTTTAACGTTGGACTACACTACTGGAGCACCTGCACCTTGATCCCCTACCTGAGAAGTCTGTATAATTTGACAGAGGTAGCAGGGATTAGGAGAGACTTTTTCTGAATATCTGTTCATACTTTTGCTCTCACGCTTACAACTTTGAGCATGCTACAGGATCAACACTCTGACGAATAGGAGAACCAGACGTCATAGACGTCATAGCACCGCCTGTGCTGGGGCTAACGGTTGGAGCAAGGATGCCAAGTGAAGCCGCGATTGTGGCTGAGGGTCTGTAAATTCTGACATCCCTTAATATTCTGAGACATTTACATCTTCTAAAGAAGACACTTAATAGCAGAGAACATCCGGGTAGGCTTCGAGGGTAGCGAGGGGTCTCTCGAATCCTTTTCGGTAAAGGTTGCACTACGGAACAATCCATTCAAATATTTTGCTTCTGTTGTTTTAAAACATTGTACTTTGATGTCAATTTACCTGTTATCAAATAATTGGTTATTATAAAAGCACTTTAAAACACTTTAAGAGAGCTTTACGGACAAAGTACTGTTGCATTGGCACTTCTGCACTTCTGGTCATTTACAATCACCTAGATTACGAGTTTTGCATTAACCCATTAAGGACCGGACCATTTTTCAATTTTCTTACCCTTAATGACAATGGCTATTTTTACATTTCTGCAGTGTTTGTGTTTAGCTGTAATTGTCCTCTTACTCATTTACTGTACCCACACATATTATATACCGTTTTTCTCGCAATTAAATGGACTTTCTAAAGATACCATTATTTTCATCATATCTTATAATTTACTAAAAAAAATTATAAAATATGAGGAAAAAATGGAAGAAAACACACTTTTTCTAACTTTGACCCCCAAAATCTGTTACACATCTACAATCACCAAAAAACACCCATGCTAAATAGTTTCTAAATTTTGTCCTGAGTTTAGAAATACCCAATGTTTACATGTTCTTTGTTTTTTTTTTTGCAATTTATGGGGCAATAAATACAAGTAGCACTTTGCTATTTCCCAAAAACTTTTTTTCAAAATTAGCGCTGGTTACATTGGAACCCTGATATCTGTCAGGAATACCTGAATATCCCTTGACATGTATATATTTTTTTTTAGAAGACAACCCAAAGTATTGATCTAGGCCCATTTAGGTATATTTCATGCCACCATTTCACCACCAAATGCGATAAAAAAAAAAAAGTTCACTTTTTCACAAATTTTGTCACAAACTTTAGGTTTCCCACTGAAATTATTTACAAACAGCTTCTGCAATTATGGCACAAATGGTTGTAAATGCTTCTCTGGGATCCCCTTTTTTCAGAAATAACAGACTTATATGACTTTGGGGTTGCTTTTTGGTAATTAGAAGGCCGCTAAATGCCGCTGCGCACCACACGTGTTTTATGCCCAGGAGTGAAAGGGTTAATTAGGGAGCTTGTAGGGTTAATTTTAGCTTTAGTGTAGTGTAGTAGACAACCCCAAGTATTGATCTAGGCCCATTTTGGTATATTTTATGCCACCATTTCACCGCCAAATGCGAGCAAATAAAAAAAAAACTTTACATTTTTCACAATTTTAGGTTTCTCACTAAAATAATTTACAAACAGCTTGTGCTATTATGGCAGAAATTGTTGTAAAGGCTTATCTGGGATCCCTTTTGTTCAAAAATAGCAGACTTATATGGCTTTGGCGTTGCTTTTTGGTAATTAGAAGGCCACTAAATGCTGCTGCGCACCACACGTGAATTATGCCCAGCAGTGAAGGGGTTAAATTAGGTAGCTTGTAGGGAGCTTGCAGGGTTAATTTTAGAGATCAGCCTCCCACCTGACACATCCCACCCCCTGATCCCTCCGAAACAGCTCTCTTCCCTCCCCACCCCACAATTGTTACCGCCATCTTAAGTACTGGCAGAAAGTCTGCCAGTACTAAATAAGAGTTTTTTTTTTTTTTTTTAAATAAAATTAATAAAATCTTTTAGCTGGGATGGACCCCTGCCTTAGCCCCAACCTCCCTGATCCCCCCTCCAGCTCTCTAATCCTCTCCCCTACCTAATTACCGCCATCTTGGGTACTGGCAGCTGTCTGCCAGTACCCACTTTGGCCCCAAAAAAGTATTTTTATTTTATTTTTTAATTAACTCTTTCTGTAGTGTAGCAGCCCCTCCACAATACCCCACCCCCTCCCCCTCCCAGATCCATTTATATTTGAATTTTTTTTTTTTACCTTTCTCTGGCTTTCTGCCCTTATTGGTGTCAGTGTGGCTAATGTGCACGCGTGATCTATAAGAAAAAGAAGCACAGAGGCGCCAACATGGCCTAGTAACGTCACGGCAGTCGGATACAAAAACTCAGCAGGATAGGAAATATACTCACAAGCGTAGCGCACCCAAATGGTGCTATTGTGGCAGTCGTGCATGTGCGCCTCGTGCACACGCCCCTGTGCACGTGCATTATGTTCACGCGCACGCACGCTCCCTCCCACCCGGACAACGGCACCATCACTACCAGTGCAGAGAGGGCCACAGAGTGGCTCTCTCTGCATTGGAGGCTTGTAAAGGGGTATTGCAGGATGCCTCCATATTGAGGCATCACTGCAATACCCCAGGACTGCTGGAAGCGATTGTGATCGCTTCCAGCACTCTGTTAGACAACTGACATACCAGGTACGTCCATTGTCATTAACTGTTAGTTTTTGCATGACGTACCTGGTACGTCAGTTGTCATTAAGGGGTTAACAGGGGTGCAGTGCTAACGAGCAGTTTATGCTCACCGCTCACTTGCAGACAACGCTGGTATTACGGTATTACGCTGGTATTACGGGTTTTTAGAAACCTGGCGTTAACCGCAAAAAGTCAGCGAAGAGCAAAAGTTAGCTCCACATCTCACCTCAATACCAGTGCTTGTGCTTGTGCACGATTTCCCCATAGAAATCAATGGGGAGAGCTGCCTGAAAAAAAACTTACACCTGCAAAAAAGCAGCGTTCAGCTTCTAACGCAGCCCCATTGATTCCTATGGGGAAATACTTTTTATGTCTACACCTAACACCCTAACATGAACCCTGAGTCTAAACACCCCTAATATTACACTTATTAACCCCTAATCTGCCGCCCCTGACATCGCCGACACCTGCATTATATTATTAACCTTTAATCTGCCGCACCAATGTCGCCGCAACCTAACTACATTTATTAACCCCTAATCTGCCGCCCCCAACGCCGCCACCACTATAATAAAGTTATTAACCCCTAAATCTAAGTCTAACCCTAACCCCCCCTAACTTAAATTTAATTTAAATAAATCTAAATAAAATTAATACAATTCACTAAATTATTCCTATTTAAAACTAAATACTTACCTATAAAATAAACCCTAAGCTAGCTACAATATAACTAATAGTTACATTGTAGCTAGCTTAGGTTTTATTTATTTTTTACAGGCAAGTTTGTATTTATTTTAACTAGGTACACAAGTTATTAAATAGTTATTAACTATTTAATAACTTCCTAATTAAAATAAAGACAAATTTACCTGTAAAATAAAACCTAAACTAAGTTGCAATTAAACCTAACACTACACTATAATTAAATAAATTAACTAAACTAAATACAATTAAATACAATTTAAAAAAAATGATCTAAAGTAAGGAAAAAAACACTAAATTACATAAAATAATAAAATAATTACAACATTTTTAACTAATTACACCTTCTCTAATCCCGTAACAAAATAAAAAGCCCCCCAAAATAAAAAAGCCCTACCCTACACTAAATTACAAATAGGGCCTTTTGCAGGGCATTGCCCCAAAGTAATCAGCTATTTTACCTGTAAAAAAAAATTACAAATACCCCCCAACATTAAAACCCACCACCCACACAACCAACCCTACTCTAAAACCCACCCAATCCCCCCTTAAAAAAACTAACACTAACCCCCTGAAGATCACCCTACCATGAGACGTCTTCACCCAACTGGGCAGAAGTGGTCCTCGAGACGGGCAGAAGTCTTCATCCAAGCCGGGCAGAAGAGGTCCTCGAGATGGGCAGAAGTCTTCATCCAGACGGCATCTTCTATCTTAAGCCATCCGGCACAGAGCGGGTCCATCTTCAAGACATCCGACACGGAGCATCCTCTTCTTTCTTCATCCAACGACTGAATGAAGGTTCCTTTAAATGACGTCATCCAAGATTCTATCAGCCAATCGGAATTAAGGTAGAAAAAATACTATTGGCTGATGCAATCAGCCAATTGGATTGAGCTTGCATTCTATTGGCTGATTGGAACAGCCAATAGAATGCCAGCTCAATCCTATTGGCTGATTGTATCAGCCAATAGGATTGAAGTTCAATCCAATTATATGTGTGTGCATATATATTTATATTTGTGTGTATACTGTATATATATATATGTGTGTGTGTGTTGTAATACTTTATTTTAAAATGTTTTTTCGTGATTCTTTTATTCTAACCCAAACACTTTTTTAATGCATTTATGTGCTGAGCTTGAGTGCAACACATAACTTTCAACTTGTAATATGAGTGATGTTAAGCAAGGCCACAATATCCATTTAAAGTATAGGACGCGGTAAAGGAAAGTTGACCACACTAAACATTTTCTGGTAATTCTTCTTTATCATGGACTTGTAATACTAGATAGCATGCTAGTCCTAGTGGGGTTCAGAGATATTGATAGCACACCCTGCTCTATCAATAGTGCTCCACTTGTAATTTATGCCTACATGAGCAGCCATACAGTTTATTCCTTAATTAATTTTGATTATTATGATGGAATAACAAATCTGTGAGGCAATAAAGCATAGATTAATGGAGTATGCTGCAGTTGTAAAGGGATAGTAAACAGTGCTAATTTAATAAAAACAAAGTAAATATGAAAGTAGATTGTGTAAAAAAACAGCAAACAACTTACTTGTTTCCTAACAAAATTTGCCAGTGGCTGGTTATTGCTACCGTGAGCTCAAGGTAGCAATTAGAGCTCCAAAAATTAACCAGAGATCAGATCTCTGGTTAATTTTCAAAATTAAAAAAATATAAAAAAATGTGTTTTAGATTTTAAATACATTTTTTTTAGCATTTTTATTTTTTAAAAAGGATAACTGCAAGAATCAGTTTACCCTGGACCTGCCTCAGGTCTTCACTACGGCAACATGCTATAACGTGTGCAATCTGGACGCCGATAACGGATAGAGGCAAACGCTGCAACTGGAAGTAGCACGTCTCTCCGTGGGAAGTATCGGATGGTTTTAGAGGACACTGAATAAGGTATGAACTCTAACTTTATCGTTGTATTGATATTGTGATTTAAGGACATTCGTATTATGTACACGACACCCTTAGAGGCTATGGGTCACATGTTTTTATGGGGTTTCTAACTCGCTAAGCCAAGTCTACTCACTTTTTACTTATGAGAACGAGGCTCCCATTGGAGCCTATGGAAGCATGCTCTCAAGAGTGCAAGGCTTCCCTGCAATGTGAATGTGAGATTGCGTTTGCATTGCGCTTTACTTGTAATACCAACTCACATTTGCGTGCGCTGATATTACAGAGTGGAGTGCAAATATTTTGCTCTCCACTCATAATGTGGCCCAAAATGAGTGTAGTCACTACCCTCAGGGGGATAAGAGAGCTGACATATTGGCAACTTAGGTTGCATTCTGCCTCTTCTGAGCATGGGATAATCTGACTCACTGCTTATCTAGAATCCACTTAATAGTAAAACAGCTCATGTCACTATAGAAGTTTTAAGACATCAAGCTAGATAGAAACCCCAGCTTCCTTGTAGGAAGTAATGGGCACTGCACACATGCGCCTCTATTTAACAAAGTCTGGCAGACCTGATCCGACAGTGCGGATCAGGTCCGCCAGACCTCGCTGAATGCGGAGAGCAATACGCTCTCCGTATTCAGCATTGCACCAGCAGCTCACAAGGGCTGCTGGTGCAACGCCGCCCCCTGCAGACTCGCGGCCAATGGGCTGCCAGCAGGGAGGTGTCAATCAACCCGATCGTACTCGATCGGGTTGATTTCCGGTGATGTCTGTCCGCCTGCTCAGAGCAGGTGGACAAGGTTATGGAGCAGCGGTCTTTGTGACCGCTGCTTCATAAATGCTGTTTCTGGCGAGCCTGCAGGCTCGCCAGAAACACGGGGCCTCAAGCTCCGTTCGGAGCTTGATAAATAGGCCCCATGAAGTTTAATAAAATAAATAAAATTTGAAATCCTTTTAAAATTATGAATAACACATATTGTAATTTTTTCTAGTAAATATAAGCCACTATGACATCAATTGTCCCAGTTTGTAACCCATCCAATAGATATAATGTCCATGCCCATTCCATTTTTCTATTGGCTAAAGCTCAATCATACCTGCCTACTATGACATTGATTTGTTTACAACAGACCGGCTACTTACTATTGTTTTTTCTATTTGTCAATTATTTTAAAAATTACCCCTAGACAACAGTGAGTCAGATCCTGAGTAACACATAATATGTATTGGATGCATCAAAATTACAAGTAAAAATTACAATGTTCCTTGAGGATGTAAATATAAACAAAGAAGGACTATCATTACACATGAAAGAAGTAGAACAAGAAGTGCATTTCTAGATATTCAAATAGAGAGTGCAGACAACCAGATAAAGACTAGTATTTCAAAAAGGTAGATAGATGCTAACAAGTATGTTCATTCTGAAAAGATAGAAAATAAATATTCCTAAGGGCCAATTCCTACGAATAAGGAGGAATTGTACAGATATTGCCTCTTTTGATGAGCAATAATCAATTCTAGCAAATAGATTTACAGAAAAGGGTTATGATAATATAACTATTAAGATTGCAATAGAAAATGCTAGACTGACATAGGAAAACAACTCTTGTGAGGAGAGAATACATGGAAAAAAGGATGATACAACAATACCTTTTATGACAAAGTATATAATACATAATAAGGAAATTAAAAAGATTATAAGTAAACATTGGCACATCTTTAAAAAGGATTCTTTGATCTGTTATTACCTCAAAGAAAACCCTAAAATTATATATCAAAAAGCACAAAACCTTAAAAATATGTTAGCGCCTAGCTACTTTGAACCAATCTCAAAACAGAATATAGATGTGAATTTAATGGGCGGTAGAATAAAAGTCTTTTTCCCATGCCATACTTGTCTTGCTTGTAAACATAGTACTAAAACAGATACAATAAAGGTAACAAATACAGATAAAGATTATAAAATTAATGATCAAATAAGATGCTCTGATAAAAATGTAATTTATATAACTCAATGTTCATGTCTGAAACAATATTTAGGACAAACAACCCAGAAAGGTAGACAGGGATGCAGAGGTCGCAAGTGCAACCGGGCCTCGGGGGGCCCAGCCTCAGCACAAAGTTTTTTTTTTTTTAAATATTTTTTTTTGTTTCTGACTGCTACCCATTGGCTCCTGGCCTGACTGCACATGTAATCTCCTCAATCGGCTTGTGACTGCACATGTAGTCAGTGACAATGAGACTGTGAGTTTACAGCACGGCAGTCACAGAGCTGAGTGAAGGTTGAGTGAGGGTGGCTAGTGATAGCTGAACTGAAGAGGCATGCCCTGTCTTTTACCACACTGCTCAGCTCCTTGAGTGTATAATGTCAGCCCAGGCTCTCTGTATGTCTTTACTCATGCTCCCTGTGTTATATGGTTATCTGGCCCAGCACATTATCCCGCCCCCTGTATCACTCTCCAGCCTCTCCCTGCATATTTGTGACTATCCCAAACTCTCTTCCCTTTTACAATTACTGTATCTCCAGGTCTTATCTTTCTTTGATTAAAAAATTAACCAGATGTGCTTGTGAAAGGGCAATTTTGTGCTCAACTCGTAATATGGCACTTTATTGGTAATAATTTAAATTTATGCTGAAAGATATATTATAATGTTTTCTGTATAATGTTTTTTTTGTAATAATAAGAGTTAATGCAATCCCTCTGGAAAGAGTAAATTATTTAAAGGAAGACAAGATGGGTGTTTAGGTATCTTGATAAAAGCTGCTGGTCAGCCAAAACGTGTTAATGCATGCTCACTTGTTCTGTGTTAGACATTGAGCTAATATCAATTAGCTTGAATTATTAATTTACTCTGTTGTATCTACTATCAAGCTATATTAGCTACCGAAATACAAGAACTGTATGACTACAACTAAGATTCATCTGAACTGCTTACATCCTGTGACAGTGAGGCAGAAACAGGATTTGTGGCGAAGCTGATTTAAGATCCATTCAGCTAACAGATGTGGATACTAGTTTCTACAGAATAGTTAGAAAGTTAACAGTAGACATCACTTAGTGTGGGGTTGTATCCCAGATCATTACCGTAATCTATACAAATTGTGGCAATCTGAATGAATTGGAGAACACACTAAGGATAGCTGCTTACATCAAAACCATCTCAAAACAACGTCAATAGTGGTGTTACACCACTTGACATGAAACCGAAGGGAACGCCGACGTTGTCAGCTGATTATCGCGCAAATCTCAGAAATCATAACTTTAACTTGGTGACAAATAATAATTTGAATAATTATATATAGTACTTTGATTATCAATGTGATAATTTTTTTAAATCGAAAGTATTTTAGCACACTTGCTCTTGGACTGTTATACTACAAAAGCCTTACTGACACAATCGTGTATACACCTTTTCTATTTATGTCTGTATCTGAAGCACTTCAGTAATTTGTTTTTAAAGGAAAGTTTACCCAAAAATATTCTCCCCTTTAAATTGTTCCTAATGATCCATTTAACCTGCTGGAGTGTATTAAATGATTTACAAGTGTCTCCTTTTCCCCTATTTCTGCCTTTGAAATAGCTGTTTTAGCCTGTGATATCCCCACCTATACTGAAAGTTTTTATACTGGAGTCTATGCTATTGACAAGCCTTTGTTAACAGCAGAAATTACACTCTCAATGTGGTGCTGGATAGTTATGTAATAAAATGATAATGTTGCATTGTTCTCTCTAAGCATTGAGCTTAGTTTTACTGACAAATATAAGATAAGGAAGCATGTATGTATACACAAAGTGATAACATAATGAGTTATTATGTTAGTTGCAAACTCAACCCATTGTAATAGGCTTAAAGGCACAAGACCAGCTAATTCATATACACAAATAAACCTGAAAATGCAATTTCTCAAACATGTTATACTCTGCAGCTTGTATACCAAGCCATTAAAAATACATTAATGGAAAAAACAATAAATTGTTTAATAAAACATAAATATTTTTTGGACCATTTATCTTGTGTATAACTTTTATTAGTCATGTATCCTTGTGCTATATAGATAACATTGTGCTCTTGCATGTGGAGTTATTTAAGTTAGTACTAAATGCCTGAAATCCAAGTCAATAGATAATAAATAAATAGCCATGTGATAAGGGGGCTGTCAAAAGAAGCCTAGATACAAGGTAATCACAGAGGTAAAAAGTATATCAATAATACTGTGTTGGTTATGCGAAACTGGGGAATGGGTAATAAAGGGATCATCTATCTTTTTAAAAATAAAAATTCTGGAGTAGACTGTCCCTTTAAAACACTGCTTTCAACCGTTTTTAACATTTTGCAGCCAATTGCCATTGCAATACGGATCCCTATTTAAAATATTGCTATGTTCACAATGTTCTTATCATTGGGGCCAAGATAAGAATATGAGAAAGATAAACTAGTATTTATTTTTACAACAGAGAAGGAAAGCATCACATGCGTTATTCTTATGATGCACCAAGGCAATATCTTGCCATTATCAGAAAAGATACCTAGTGTTATTTTAAAGTCAATGAATATTAAGCATAAATTGGTTTCTCCTCTTATTCCTACTAAGAAGATGTCTTGGATAAGAAGTGATCTATTGTGGTGGGGGAATAATAAGTTTTACCTTGTCATGTTCGTAATAAGTATAGATATGCTGTAAGAACTAAAGAATTGTATTCTTCTGATAAAGGTAATATTTTTAAAGCTACATCTTACCTGTTTTTGATAAAATACAAATGTTATCTATGTGAAAGTATATTTTTGTAATGGATTTTATGTGAGTTAGATAAGTGGCTTGTGAACTATAGAAGAGAGTTGTAATGCTCGTGGGATATTCCACTCTCAAGATGGATCAAACTTGGCCAGTAGTCTTCTTATCCCAGCGTTAAGCTAAAAAGATATGAAATATCCCAGAGCAGAGAAAGTTTGTTAAATGAGGTAAGCGGTACTCACAGTATGCAGGGTAGTATTTAGCGGCAAGAGGAAGGAAATCCAACAGTATGGCAGTTCAGGGATAACCCAATAGATGGACCGGAAACAGGCAGGGGTCAGCAACAAAGGAAATCCAGTAATATAGCAGTTCAGGGATAAACCAATAAAATACTCAGGCAGGCAGAGTTCTGTAACAGTAAAGCAATCTAATAGTTTAGGGGTCAAGCACACAGTGTGGTCAGACAGGCAGAGTTCAGCAACGTTATGGCAATCCAGTACTTTAGGGGTTATACAAGCAGAGTAGTCAGACAGGCAGAGTTCAGCAACAGTATGGCAATCCAGTACTTTAGGGGTTAAGCAAGCAGAGTAATCAGACAGGCAGAGTTCAGCAATGTTATGGCAATCCAGCACTTCAAGGGTTAAGCAAGCAGAGTAGTCAGACAGGCAGAGTTCAGTAATGTAATAGCAATCCCAGCACTTCAGGGGTTAAGCAAGCAGAGTAGTCAGACAGGCAGAGTTCAGTAACATAATAGCAATTCAGCACAAACAGATAATAGCACCCAGGAGCACACACAGTAACACCTATACTTGGGCAGTGATATAAGGTGAATGGTGTACTTACATAGGTGCATATTGGCGCCAATGAGGACACACAGGTGTAATAAGAGCGGCATCCAGGAGAGATTGACATCATCGCCACATGCTCTGCACCACCGCCTGCGTCTATGGCAACAGCCATAGCGAACAGCGGCGGCGGAGTGACAAGAGAATACAATAACTTCTAAGTTAATTCAAATGGAAAAAGAATGTTGCAGGTTTTACTGGAGTTGAATAATATGGGTTATATTTTGTAATGTTATGTAGTGTGATATTGAAATGAAACTAAACACTTAAGATAGACACAGACACACAATAAATAACCAGCCAGTAGCAATAAAGGCTCAGAAAATTAACCAGAAATCAAATCTCTGCTGAATTTTCCAAAAGTGTTCCAATTGGCCCCAAAAATCAATGCAGTTTGTAGGGGTTAAAAGTGGCGGGTGTGGGGTGTTAGAAATAACAGCAGTGTGTGTTCCCTGTAAATATATATGTATATGCTTATATACATATACATTTATGTGTTAGCACGTGTATATGCACATATTAACAGATAGCTATATATGTATATAATTATATACATATATATTTAACATTTGCGGTTCTCAGCCATGTCTCACAGCATGAGAATGAGTCTCCCATTGGAGCTCTTGTGAGCGCAACACTTCCATGCAATGTGAATGTGAGGTTGTGTTTCACATTGCAGCTAACTTCTAATACATTTGAGTGCATTGGTATTACTAAGTGGAGCGCAAATATCGCTTTCGCGAAAGCAATATTTTGTGCTTCCCTTGTAGTCCAGCCCTAAATAGACTTGTCAGCTTCTGTTAAAATATCAATCTGTGATAAGATGTTGGATTACTCTGAACAGTGTTAAATAGTCAATAATAGATTTTAATAGGTTGGGTGTAAGAGGGCATTCAGAGGACTGATGCAAACACAAGGCTATCTAGCCAATTGTGAGGTGCAATGCTACAAAATCTGTGTATGTGACTATGAATGATATTACAGCACATGAATGTCTGTTTCTGTCACCAGTCCCTGTCTAAAGTATATCCACTCTTTCTCCTCAACAGGACGTCTATGCTTTTTCTTGTATAACAGACCAAATTTGTTAGTGGAACGGAAAATGTATCCTTAACCAGTACACCCATAACCACTGCAATTGCGTTGAATGTGTTGGTGTTTCTGAAGCCTCAACTGTGTGGCTATACTTTTATTGGAGAATTTGTTACACTCAGAGTTTATTCTCTGTTGAGAGATGGCATGAGATATAATTGATTTTTATATGAGTAAATAGCATTTTATGCATTTCTATTAAATATTGTGTCCTAACATAGTTCCCTACCAAAGACAGCACTGAAGGGCATGCACCACATAATATATCTCATTAAAATATTCAATAGCGGTCCTTTAAAGTAAATAAACATACTAGCAATATTATTATTTAGAAAAAAAAAATCATACAGATATGTTAAAGGGACTCAAAAAGACTTAAAAGACCACTCAATGCAGTAGAATTGCATAATTAGCAAGTGCATAATAAAAAGACAATGATTTAACACCTACTTTAAGTTTCAAATAAGCAGTACGTTTCTTCTGACAAATTTATTTTTTTCTCTTATTTTCCAGCCCCCTGTATCATGTGACAGATATCAGCCAATCACAGACTAGTATTC